>NC_062525.1:5516932-5519432 GCF_022655615.1 Tachysurus fulvidraco
CCTTTTGATGGCTGTTTTTCTGATTCCTCTGATTTCCTCACAGCAAACTGCTAAAGAGTTTAAGTTGTATGATAAAGGTGTTCAGTCAGAAAAACTGCAGCACTGATTTGCAGTGATGTTTCCTCCTAAGGGGCAAGTGGGCCAAACCATGCCTGCAAAAAAAATAAAAATATATCCCTACTGAGCATATTGTTTTAGTTTTTGTGTGTGTGTTAGTGTGTGTGTGTGTGTGTGTGTGTGTGTGTGTGTGTGTGTGTGTGTGTGTGTGTGTGTGTGTGTGTGTGTTAGTGTGTGTGTGTGTTAGTGTGTGTGTGTGTGTTAGTGTGTGTGTGTGTGTGTAAGTATATATGTGTATATGTATTGTGTGTGTGAATGTGTGTATGTATTGTGTGTATGTATTGTGTGTGTGTGTGTGTTTGTGTGAGTATGTGATTGTGTGTATACCGTATGTATTGTGTGTGTGTGTTAGTGTGTGTGTGTGTGTGTTAGTGTGGGTGTGTGTGTGTTAGTGTGTGTGTGGGTGTGTGTTAGTTTGGGTGTGTGTGTGTTAGTGTGTGTGTGTGGGTGTGTGTTTGTGTTTGTGTGTGTGTGTTTGTGTGTGTGTGTGTGTTAGTGTGTGTTTGTGTGTGTGTGTGTGTGTGTGTGTGTGTGTGTATTATACGCATTGATTCCTTTTATACCTTTTAAAAGCCCTATTTAAAACACAATTACAATTAAAATGACAGTGCAGCCGCTCTAGTTGTAGACTGTCAAAACCTCCAAGCATGTCTCCCTAACCTCTTCACTTCCATCACTGCGCCTGCTCATCGAGCTTTAAACTCATCAGGCTTTAAAATGTTCCCATGTGAGAGCAGTGTGAGGCTGTCAGCTTTAGTTAATCTATTCTCAGCCAACAGCTTTGAACTGGCCCAGCAGCTCACTTGCAGTCTATTTGATCATTTCCTTCCATTTGCGTGCGTGCGTGCGTGTGTGTGTGTAGACGTCTGTGTGTATGTAGCCTGTGCAGGGGTATGTACAGATGTCCTTGTGTGTTAGACTACAGCTTTGGAGACTACATACAGACGTACAGTGGACAGTTAGATATACAGACTTTACAGCAAACGTATTTTAAAACCAGGGAACTCTTGAAGGTGACATGTTAGAGATATTTTTTGTGAACTGAACACTTGTGTAAAATTCCAGCCAGCTTTTTTTCAGCTGTTCACCTTGTAGTCTATCTGACTCACGATTTAGTGTGTTGTACAATCTGAGATTTACATTTATGGCATTTAGCAGACACCCTTATCCAGAGTGACTTACACTGAGCAACTGAGGGTTAAGGGCCTTGCTCAAGTGCCCAGCAGTGGCAGCTTGGTGGACTTGGGGTTCGAACCCATAACCTTCCGATCAATAGCCCAACACCTTAACCACTGAGTTTTATTTTTTTTTAAAAGCCGAAACCAGCCCATCTGACGTCAACAACCATTCCATGATCATCAGATCATCACACTTTTCCTCAATCTGGTGTGAACATTGAGCTAACTGACCCTTGATTATATGCATTGCGCTGCATTGGCTGATTGAAAAAAGAAATTGAAAGCATTATGCAGGTGTAGTGGGTGATTTTGTTTACTGTAACTCTGTGAGATGAACTTATATTGGTTTTTAGAGATATGTTCACAAGTGTATTATATAATTAATAATAATAATAATAATAATAATAATAATAATAAAGCTAGGGGGGCACGGTGGCTTAGTGGTTAGCACGTTCGCCTCACACCTCCAGGGTCGGGGGTTCGATTCCCACCTCCACCTTGTGTGTGTGTGTGGAGTTTGCATATTCTCCCCGTGCCTCGGGGGTTTCCTCCGGGTACTCCGGTTTCCTCCCCTGATCCAAAGACATGCATGGTAGGTTGATTGACATCTCTGGAAAATTGTCCATAGTGTGTGTGAGTGAATAAGAGTGTGTGTGTGTGCCCTGCGATGGGTTGGCACTCCGTCCAGGGTGTATCCTGCCTCGATGCCCGATGACACCTGAGATAGGCACAGGCTCCCCGTGACTTGAGGTAGTTCGGATAAGCGGTAGAGAATGAATGAATGAATGAATGAATAATAGTGCTGCATGTTACATGTAGTCTATATGCATTTACTGTGGGTTCTCCAGTTTCCACTCACATTGGAAACACAGAGATAGGTAGATGGATTGACTATGATTGCCGCTAGTTGTTAGAGTAGTTGTGAGAGTGTGTCTGTGTTCCCAGTGCCTAATGATCATGATATTCCACTTTACACCATGAATAAATGCATGAATTTCTGCCTAACACTGTTCCCAGGATAGGCTCTTGACCCTCCATGACCCTGCTCAGGATAAATTGCTTATTGAAAATTAACAAACAAATAAAATAAAAATTCTTCTGATTTTGAGGCTCTGAGTAGGGAAGCTTGTTGACCAATCAAGCCCATGCTGACATGATATCCATTTCCTGCCACAATATCTGAACCATTTTTTGTTGCACAGAAT
>NC_062525.1:5521932-5564432 GCF_022655615.1 Tachysurus fulvidraco
GTGTGTGTGTGTGTGTGTGTGTGTGTGTGTGTGTGTGTGTGTGTGTGTGTGTGTGTGTGTGGGTGTGTAGTGTTTAGTGTGTAAATGCATCCTTGGCTGTGTAAATATAGAGGTGGAAATCTGTGACTCATCCAACTGGACTGAAAAAAAGGGCTTACACAAGGTCAAAGGTTAAGACCACAGAAGTCAAACCCAAAACATGGCTCATAAATAATAAATCTGTTGTATACTGTAATGTTAAAATTATAACTAGCATTATTTACTTTTTTCTTGTTTTTTGGCCAGTTAGGATTTTCATGATCAGAAAGAAATCCTCTGGCACAGTGAAACAAATGTTTATAACTTTTAAAGCAAAGACTAAAACATGCTGCTGTTTTACATCCTGTGTTCTCAATGTATTTAATTATGTTTTAATGTCTTTTTTTGTTTGTTTTTGATTTGTTGATGCCCACAGTTATAGTGCACAGTTAAATTGCTTTTTCTTATCTATCTATCTATCTATCTATCTATCTATCTATCTATCTATCTATCTATCTATCTATCTATCTATCTATCTATCTATCTATCTATCTATCTATCTATCTATCTGTCTGTCTGTCTGTCTGTCTGTCTGTCTGTCTGTCTGTCTGTCTGTCTGTCGGTCTGTCTGTTTGTTTGTTTGTTTGTTTGTTTGTTTGTTTATGTGTTTGGTACCTTCTTTAATTTCATTTCTTTCTTTCTTTCTTTCTTTCTTTCTTTCTTTCTTTCTTTCTTTCTTTCTTTCTTTCTTTCTTTCTTTCTTTCTTTCTTTCTTTCGTTCTTTCATTTTTAAATAGCAGTTACATCATGTCCTACATATTATGTCCTTTTTTATTTTATTTTTGGTAGTTGATGTCCCATCCTATTTCTACTTCGCTGCTTTATTTTTTATTGGGGTAAAAAGTTTTAATTCAAAACCTTTAAAATTGTTCCATATTAAAGGTTTTATATAAAACCCAATACAGTATTTTTCATTATTTTATTTTTTTTAAACGTAACTTTAAACCTCACTCTGGTAATTACAAATTAATTATACTGTAATAGTGGGGTTATTTATTTATTTTTTAAACCTGTCCTATTTCTCATTTAATCTGTTTTTATTCTTAGAAAATAACCTCTGGAGTTTCTCTTTGTCTATCTTGGAAGGTAAATAAATAACAGAGTAGTTCCTTATCATACAGAGTTTCAGGTCAAAGCAATAAAGAAAAATCAAGGATGCTTAATTACCAAAAGGACCTGATTTATTTATTTATTTATTTATTTATTTATTTATTTATTTATTTATTTTCGTGTGATCTATATGCAAATCAGTCAGTTGACAGCTACTGTCAAGCCCTTGACTTAGTCCCCTGACCTTGGGCTTATTATGTGGTGTGTGTGTGTGTGTGTGTGTGTGTGTGTGTGTGTGTGTGTGTGTGTGTGTGTGTGTGTGTGTGTGTGTGTGTGTGTGTGTGTGTGTTTGTGTGTGCATTAGGTGTAATGCATTTCCATAAATAAGTACACCAGCTTATAAGTTCCTCAAGACTGATTTCTCAAACATGACCTTTTTTAGTCGTATTACAAGTATAAAATATTACAAGTAGTATTGTGGCTATTATTTGTAAAGTTACATAACTCATAAAATTTGTAACACAATATACATTATATGTGTATTATTTATAATGGAGTTCTCCTAAACTAAAATCAGAATCAGTGCCCTTCATTCTCCACTAGAGGGCAACATCAAATTCTGGATCTTAAATGGCCAGCAAGGAGAAAATTGTTTAATTGCTACCTTAACCATCCTGTATATAAAGCATATGTACTTTATATATATATATATATATATATATATATATATATATATATATATATATATATATATATAGATGAATGCATTTTTTATGTAAACAGTCACTTATAGTCATCTTTAGCAAAAGTCTTTGACCTGTTGCCTGCATGTTCGAATCCCGATAATGTCACAGCCATCCTTAACCATGAACCAAAGGAACAAACTTGGCCATATTCTCCAGGAGGAAGGGGCATATCTTCAATCCCTGGAAATCACAGCGACGGGTTAGGGTTAGGGTTAAACATGTGAGCTTATACACCGTGTTCCAAATTATTATGCACATGCCATTTTTATTGTTTTTCCAAATCAGTCAGTATGATTAAGGATTCATTATATATATATATATATATATATATATATATATATATATATATATATATATATATATATATATATATATAATGTGAAGTGAAGTGACATACAGCTAAGTACGGTGACCCATACTCAGAATTCGTTCTCTGCATTTGACCCCATCCAAAGTGCACACACACACTGTGAACACACACCCGGAGCAGTGGGCAGCCATTTATGCTGTGGCGCCCTGGGAGCAGTTGGGGGATTCGGTGCCTTGCTCAACTTGCCCATACATACATGTTGTTGCACATAATTATGCAGAAAGCATTTGATGGGTTATAATGAACTCAATTTTCACCTACATTGGAGATAACTTAAACAACTCTATCATCCATTCAATTGTAAATTTTCTTGTTGTATTTCATGTAAATTTTCTTGTTGTATTTCATGTAAAGTTTCTTGTATTTCATTTGAAGATGCCAGTATTGCCTCTCAGAGTTGTTGTTTGGAGTAAACTGCAGCCCACCCTCATAGATCCTAATTTTAATGATGCTCTAAAGGTTCTCAATAGGAGGCCAGTTGATGATGGTGTCCACACCATGATGTTTTTTCTCTTTTTATGTCCATAGCAATAAAGAAATCAATGGTGTTTTTGCGGCATGAGATGGTGCGTTATCCTGCATGAAAATCATTTTATTTCGGAAGGCACGATTCTTCTTTCTACACCATAGCAGAAAATGGTTTGTTAGAAATATCCTGCAGAGGTCATTTTGACACGGTCATAAACCGTAAAGGGATCTGCCATCTCACTTCCCAATATTCCATCCCAAATCATCACAAGTGTTCATTCAGCACCCATCCAGAACTCCATCCATCTGGACCATCAGGTGTTGCACGGCATTCGTCAGTGAATAAAACTGTTTGAAAATTAGTCTTCATGTATTTCTGATCACATTGCAAACGTTTCTCTTTGCGAGTTTTGGTTAGTGGAGGTCAAAATGCAGCTTTATGCACAACTGCCAGCCTCTGAAGGATCCTTCATTGAGATGTACTTGGGACTCCAGAGATGCCAGCAGCTTCAAATACTTGTTTAATTCTCAACATTGGCTTTTTTATAGCTGCCCTTTTAATAACATTAATCTGATCTAATTCTTCTCGGCTGTAAATCACTGACAATCACTCGATGATCTCTTTTCAGTTTCCGTGATACATCAATTGTTTTCATGCCTTTGGCAAGACATTGCACAATTTCACGCTTTTCATCTTCAGTAAGATCTTTCTTCCTCCCCATGTTGCATAAGAACTGTGACTTGCTTGATAACGTGGAACAACCTATTTAAGTTATTCATTCATTTATTTTCTACCACTTATCCAAACGTCTCGGGTCACGGGGAGCCTGTGCCTATCTCAGGTGTCATCGGGCATCAAGGCAGGATACACCCTGGACGGAGTGCCAACCCATCACAGGGCACACACACACACTCATTCACTCACACACACTCACACACTACGGAAAATTTTCCAGAGATGCCAATCAACCCACCATGCATGTCTTTGGACCGGGGGAGGAAACCGGAGTACCCGGAGGAAACCCCCGAGGCACGGGGAGAACATGCAAACTCCACACACACAAGGCGGAGGTGGGAATCGAACCCCCAACCCTGGAGGTGTGAGGCAAACGTTCTAACCACTAAGCCACCATGTCCCCCCACATTAATTTATATTATTTCATTTAATTAATCTATTTAATTAACTAATCTGTCTAAGATTGATTCCAGTTGTTTTAAAACATGAGAAATAAAACACACAAACACTTTTTTTAGCTGTTAGTCCTAAAACTCTTCTTAAATGAATTTATATACTCTAGTTATATAAGATTATATACTGTATATCAGGTAATGCACATATGTTCATGTGTGTAAAAGCTGCAGGAAAATCATGAATGGGAGGAGACTAACAGCTTGCTGATGGTGTATGTGTTTGTGTGAGTGTGTGTCATCTCAGTTTAGCTTCATTTCTTGGACACTTCAGCACACAGAAAGGACAATGTTCAGATGTGTATGTTAACTTCTGTGACACCTGCAGGGTTTGTAGGTTGGAAGAAACAATGAACGCCTCAGAGCAGATTCACGTCTCCACGAATAGCAGAGTTGAGTCAGCGATCATTGCTTGTGTATTTGCTCTTATCTTTGTACTTGGCACGGTGGGTAATTGCCTGGTCCTCGCTGTGCTGCTTCGCAATGGCCAGATGAACTCCAAGACGACTAACATGTTCATCCTGAACCTGGGTCTCGCTGATCTGTGCTTCATCCTGTTTTGCGTTCCGCTCCAGGCCACCATCTACGCCATGGACGAGTGGGTGTTTGGAGCGCTTCTGTGTAAAGTGGTGCACTTTATTATTTATCTGACCATGTACGCAAGCATCTTCACACTTACTGCAGTCTCTCTGGACAGGTATGTCCTCAACTCTTTATATATTAAACAGATGGTGTAAAATACATTATTACTTTCGAGAGCTATTACCAGTTTTTAAAAAAAATACACTTAAGATTCCATTACTGTATATTATATGAATCATTTGTGTTAATGTGTAAGGCATAATAACTGCTAAGTCATTCTTATGTAATGTTTGTGTTCCTGGTGACTGGGAGAAGAAATAAATATGAAAAGTGGGTTTATATAGAATAAGGCAGCGATCCTATACGTATATATATATATATATATATATATATATATATATATATATATATATATATATATATATATATATATATATATATGCTAATGAAAGGAGCTGAGAAACAGCACACTAAATGCCTTGTTTGTTTGTTTGTTTGTTTGTTTGTTTATTCGCTATTTATTTATTAGCTGTTTATTTATTTATTTATTTACTTATTTATTCATTCATTAGCTGTTTATTTATTTATTTATTTACTCATTAGCTGTTTGTTTATTTATTTATTTGTTTGTTTGTATATTTTTTATTTTTTATTTACTTTTTAGCTATTTATTTATTTATTTATTTATTTATTTATTTATTTATTTATTTGTTTGTTTGTTTGTTTAGTTTGTTTGGGGGGGGTTACAAACTTTTGCATACTGCCATAGTTTTAAATAATGGCTTGTAATTTTCAGATTAATTTATATATTTTATTTACACAAAGCTACTCTTTTCTGGGATGCACAGACACCATCAACATGGTGAAATAAACAAATATTAAAAATTTGCAGTTTTTTTTAAAAAAAAAAGTCATTTTCAAATTTCATTGTAAAAATAAAATTTGACGTTTTTATTTTATTTTACTTTGCTTTATTATTGAAAATGATATTTCAATCCTTTCCTCTAGATATTTAGCCATTTGCTACCCACTTCATGCCAGAGAACTCCGAACGCCTCATAACACTCTGGCCTCTATCGGAGTGGTGTGGACTCTCTCTCTGGTCTTCTCCAGTCCCTACTTTAGCTACTACCAGCAGATGGATCTAAATGGCACCACTGTGTGTGTCCCTGCCTGGGACATTCAGAACCGCAAAGCCATGGACATTTGTACTTTTGTATTTGGCTACCTAGTTCCCGTCTTAGTCCTTTGTCTCACATATGCCAGGACCATCCGGTACCTGTGGACTAGCGTAGACCCCATGCAGGAAGCATGCGAGAGTCGCCTCGCTAAGCGCAGGGTCACCAAGATGATCGTGATTGTGGCAGTTCTGTTTTGCCTCTGCTGGCTGCCACACCACCTCATCATCATGTGCATGTGGTTTGGTCATTTTCCTCTCAACCACACCACCTACGTGCTACGTATTCTTTCACATCTAGTGGCTTACACCAACTCCTGCCTCAACCCCATCGTGTACGCTCTGGTATCTAAGCACTTTCGCAAAGGTTTCCGAAAGGTGTTTGGGTGCGTAGCACAGAAACGGTTGGCCAATCAGGTGAACACGGTTCCACAGGCACAGACGTTGAGCCTGGTTGAGGTCGGATCAAGCGACGGGTCCAATCACAGTGAAGGATCAACTAGGGTTCGATTCTTGAGCAAGAGTGATAAGAAAACAACAATGAGTGCGTTCATGACTTTCAACGTTACTTAATCTTAACGTATTTAACCTAAATCGATTTGCAGAGCACAAATTCTCATGTTTTAGTTATGTTTTCTGTAAAATATTTCCTCACACATTTTCATTCCTTTGTGAATGTACAATGGAAGAGGAAGAAACCTTGAGAGGAACCAGACTCAAAAATAAACCTCATCCTCATTTGGGTGACACTGGACAGTCTGTCCTCAAAGACCACATGGAATTTGCATCTCCTCTTGTTACTGTATGTCCGAATACTTCATTACGCGCAGTCCAACTGGAGCGGGTACATCTCTAGATGCCTCGGGATCCTCACACGGTTGGCTTCATCACGGTGACGGTCCAAAATCTTCATGGCATGGAATACGATCGGAGCCGGTACAATTTCTGGATGCCGTGGACGGGTAGAACGAGAAGCAGGAGAGGAATTAAATGTGACTCCTATTAGACCAACTTCCAAATCTGATTATATGGATGTTTTTTGGTCAGATTCTTTAACGTATACACAAATATGCTTACCTTAGTGTCTAGTACTTAGTACTGTGTAGTACTACTTAGCACTTCAGAAAAACCTGCTAGCTAGCTAGCTAAGTCAATTGATGTTACTGATGAACTTAGATCATTCTGTTCTGTTATAACATTATAGTGTAAAACAAACAAATACAAGTCAAGTCAAGAAGCTTTTATTGTCATTACAATCATATACAGATGTTGCAGTACACAGTGACATGAGACAACGTTTCTCCAGGATTGTGGTGCTACATAAAACAAAGACAGGGCTAAGGACTTAGTAAGTTAGTCCTAGATACATAAAAAGTATCTATGTAACCTGGTGCAAACAGTGCAGGACAAGACAAACAAGACAGACAAGACTGTGCAGAACAAGAGATAGTGCAGGACAAAAGACAGTGCAGACAAAAAGTTAAAAAAAAATACAATACACAAAGACAATAAACAGTAAACGGAAACAACAATACGGCAATGTAAATCAAGACTTGGACACTCTAATTCCCAGGATTATTATTGGTTCTATGAATACAGAGATACTTCTAAGATAGTAGTAGAGAGAAATACATTGGGGTTTCACTGGAATGTATATTCATGTAGATTCATACAACCTTCCTTTTTGTAAACATCCATTCATTCGTTTTCTACCATTTATCCGAACTACCTCGGGTCACGGGGAGCCTGTGCCTGTCTCAGGCGTCATCGGGGCATCGAGGCAGGATACACACCCTGGACGGAGTGCCAACCCATCACAGGGCGCACACACACACTCTCATTCACACACACACACACTATGGACAATTTTCCAGAAATGCCAATCAACCTACCATGCATGTCTTTGGACCGGGGAGGAAACCGGAGTACCCCGAGGCACGGGGAGAATATGCAAACTCCACACATACAAGGCGGAGGCGGGAATCGAACCCCCAACCTTGGAGGTGTGAGGCGAACGTGCTAACCACTAAGCCACCGTGCCCCACCCTTTTTGTAAACACAATTTTTAAAATATAATAACATGAGCATCCACAATACGAGTTAAATTACGCTAATAAAGTTTACGCTAATAAATCTAAAATAAGCACTATTCTAGAAATTTTGTCAAGTGTCTGACCAATCAGAATTGAGAACTGAACAGCGCTGTGCTGTAAGGTAGGTTATTGGGTAGGCTGGCAGAGTAACATAGTCTAGCAGTTTAAATGGTTTAATCAAAAAAAAAAAAAAAATAAAACCCTTAAAAATAAATAAATAAATAAATAAATAAATAAATAAATAAATAAACACACACATAAATACAAACACATAGTTTAAATAAAAAAATAAAATCTAAAAAAAAACTATGCAGCAGATAAACTATGTAAATATCGAAATATAGACTGTTATCTGTATGTAAAAGTGTAATATATATCTAAATAAATATAATATCTAAAGTTTATAAGTCTTAAAATGTATATATTTTATGTTACTTTCATGCAAAAAATTATTACTGTAATATGTGCAAACTTTTAATACCACTCTAGATGGCAATAACAGCAGTAACAATAACATTAAGAATGTGCAAATTGAATGCAACTGTGGTTAATGATAGAAATGGCATTAAAATTAACAGTATGCGGTTAAAATATAAATTGTACAATGTACATGTTTCAGGTGCTGGCACTACTGTAATAGAAAATTAATCAACACTTCCTGACAAATCAGGTTCGAGAATTCAACACACTGGATATTTCTATCGATATGCTTCAGTCTGTTTTTATTTTTTTGTTTGTTTTTTTTTTGCTCCATCGTGTGATACATCAATATTCACGCATCAGTACATATCGATTAAGGTCTCGACAGCTATAGGTTTTAAAACAAAATATCAATGTTTAACAGTCAGTAGTGCTTTGTATTGTTTTGTCCACTGAGTTAGTCAGAATGGAGAGCAGATGTTTCTGTGTGCTCTGTCAACACTCTGGCTGTTTTTCCATGTTAATGGACTTCCAGGGATCACACTATCAAACGCTTCAGGTGTTTCATGAATTTACCAATTAACTCTCATGGTCTGTTCACTACTTAGAAATAGATGCTTCATTGCATAGACTGTCACGTTTTAGTTGAGCTGCAATGGCTGAAGAATTATTTTGAAATTTTCAATGTAGCGTATTGTTATCTTTTAATTAGGGATCTCGACAGTATATCAGCGAACGTGTACATGACGATTCTCCTCATGATGCTGGTGGAGAAGATAAGAAAATCAAAGCTTCATCAGGAATACCGAGGAATACAACCAGGCTATAAAAAATAGTTGAAATCTAAACAAAATAAAAGCTAAGAAATGCGATGTAGTCAAATTGTTCAGTACCATTTTCTGTTATATGAATGAGTTCTGATGTCCTGAGCTGAAATATGTTAGACTCTTGAAGGGATTTCCACCTCAAGTGAAGTTCTAGTATTTTAATATATTTCATTTTCATTTACAAACGTTCAATCCAATTTAATCGTATAAAAAACACCTCAAAACAACAACAAAAAAAACTAAACAAACAAAAAAAAACTACCAAAAAAAAAATATAATAATCTTCACTAAGGCCATCCTTAAAAATATTCTTGTTTGCCATAACCTAATACAAAATACAAAACTAATACAAAAGCAATAGAATAATATTAACGGGTTCGGGCACCATAATACATCTAACAAATTCATTAAAACAGCTCGACAGCGCTGTAACTTGGCACGAAGTTCTGGATAAACTGTGTCCAGCATCAAAATAAGGTTTGCGATGATGCGCCAGAAGGCACTGGTTGAAGACCCAGTCAGTGACGTCACGATATGCTAATTTGTTTAAAGTCATACATACGTAATCACCATCACCAAAATTGTACTTTTTTTTTTTTTAACTGTTACTGCAAACCAAAATATTTTTAAGTTTGGCCTAACCTCTAATTTTATAACTAAACCTGTTTATACAAAAATAAAACATAATTATAACTGCCCAATTTTAAAGAATTGAAAGTTTATACTGGGAAATTATTTCTCACTTTCATTATCAGTCTGTGTCTGATAACCTGAGGCGAAAGTCACTCACGGTGTTTTTTTCAGCCTTCTATTAGGTCCTATAAGCATTTTAAAATGGTCTGATTAACATATTTTCTCTGTTTTGATGATGATGTGAATATTGATAATAAGATCACTGTGGACATTTGGACAACCAGCATCTGTTTACAAACGTATTGATTACGTTGATCATTAGGTTGATTATTTGGTTATGTCGAGTTTTTTCACCACTTTTGGTAAAATATTTCTTACGTTTGCGATATCAAAGTATGTTAATGGAGAAAAAATCGATCTATTCCGAGAGAGCAAAAAGAAAGCAGTGAAAAAAAGAACAAACCTTATTTTCAGTAGTAAGCTTGTCATCGTAAAAAAATTCTTTGCTGTTCCTTTTGTAAACAGTTTTATTTGTGAGTCTGTAATCTGTCCTCTCTGCAGGATGCTCTCGGGCCTTATGCTGCTCCATCAATGTGAGAACATGCTGACCTGAACCTGATGCTTCAAATCAGCAGTGATGGAGGGAACAGCAGGACCGATCACGTTCTGAGTCAGAGTGCTGATGTGCATGAGATTTATCTTTATATAGATGACTCTTGTCTTTATAAAGATGGGATTGTTGGATAAAATGACCTTGCTGTTGTTTGCGATATTTGTTTTAGTGACTAATGACACTTTGGTTTTATTTTATTTCATTAAATCTATTCATTTTGGCTAACTGAGAAACTATAAATCATTTAATATTAAAGACTTAAAAAAGAAAGTAAAAGCTATTTAATGCATCCCTATTAGCGATTCAGCTAGTAAAAGTAATGGCACCCTGTAAAAGGAGAATGTTTTGTTGCTTTTTGTAGGCTTTTAATTTCATGGTGTTTTATGGGCATGGATAAATCTAAGTAAGCTTTGGCATGAATGTGCATGGTAATTTATGGTTAATTAGTATTTATCAGCATGAGTATGTGAGTATGGAGAGATTAATGAATATGACTGGAATTTTTAGCTCAGTCTGGCCATGAAAATATAAAAATGAGGCCTAAAAACTATATAAAAATATCCAACAAATTTACCGTATATGCGGTGAATAACAAAAATCCATACAAGCCACAAATCTGGTCACAAATATAAAAATTTTAATATAATGATCTGACTAAAAATATACAAATAAAACAACATTAATAGTGTCACATCTTATTACCCAAGTTACCTGTTATTCATTGGCAAAATTGTGCAACAGTACACAGCTCTGCAACCTCACAGCTCTAGGGTTCCTGACTCGATCCTGAGCCTGCATTACTGTCTGTGTGGAGTTCATCCTAAAGGTGTTCACTGGGAGTTTTTAGTCAGGGCCTCATGCAGGACGTTCAAGTTTATTCAGTTCAACTTTGTTTGTTCACTGAGTTTGTTTTGTGCACATGGTCATCATCATCATCATGCCAAAACAGGTTTAACCTCTTAGCTATAGTGACGGGAAATTGTAATGCTTTGTAAAACAGAAAATCACATTCTAAATCGTTTGTTTCCAAATTTGCAAATTTTAGTTTAGTTCAATGCGTTATCTTGCATATTTAAATAATAAATTATTTTCTATATGTTTTGTATTTGCTGTAATCTAGTTCCAGGCACCAGGGGGCAGCAAAACACATGTTTCTCTTAAAAGGGGTGTTAAGGGTTGATCTGTTTAAAGAAGATATCAGCTTAAAACACAGTCTCAGCTTTATATTCTGCCTAATTACCTTCTTCATCTGAGCTCGGTCGTTTCCTCCCATGTCTGAAAGCAGGAGACATTTTATTTCCATTATTATTTTATAGCATAGGGATCAGAAGCTCCATTCTAATGGAAATCCGAATTTGCGGATAAAATGCCATCGTCTTTGCGCAATGCGTTTGCGTCATTGTGCGTTCACGCTGCCCGACTTCATCAACCAGAGATTGTATCATAGGTAATAAGAGAATTAAGAGCAATGGCATCTAAACACCCTCTTATTGCAACCCTGAAAGGTAAGATTTCACATGCTGCTTCTCATACACTGCACTCACATTGAATAATGATCACAGCTCATCCTTTCCCACCTATTTATTACTACTGTCACTACAATAACGTGCTCCTTTTTGCCTACAGATGTTAAACATGTTTTATTCTGCGTCACAATGATTGTAACGTCATTATATTTCACATCCTACATGGTGCACTATGAAGGGAACAGGCTTACATTTGGGATGCAGCCAGTCTTTTTTTTTTTTTTTTAAGCTGTTCACACCAATGTCAATATTTGTTTTTAAAATACTCAGTGATCAGGCTGATTTACAAACCCAGGCTAAAGTTTACAGCACACATTTAACACTTGTATACTTAATACTGGTAGTATTATATCTATTATATATATATGTATTACTTATTGATAGTACAATTTTTAATAATAAAACTACTGCTGCTGCTCTTCCTCATCATCATCCTCATCCTCCAGTTCCTACTATTACGACTTATTACTGCTAATATTACTAATACTTCTTACTACTACACCTACTGCTGTTGCTGAAGCTCCTTCTTTTCCTACAACAACTTCTCCACCCTCTGCCAACTTTAACTATTACTACTTCTGCTGCTTTTACGATGACTTCTATTACCACTACTACATCTTACTACTGATGCTGCTGATGTGTTCTACTTTTTTTTTATGGTTTACTGAACTTTCCCTTCGTTTTGCAAAAACACATGCTGTCGTCTCTCCCACTTGTGATGAACTCATGTTAACACATCTGATGTCATGCATGTAATCGAATGACCATAGCGATCGTGCTTCCTGATCCAGGCATGAAATTGATTTTAGTACTTCCTCATCTTATCACTTTAAAGCAGAGGTGGGAGTAAGTCACACATGTCCAAGTCACAATTAAGTCTCAAGTCATGAATGTCAAGTCGGGTCTTTTTTTTAATATTTGTCAAGCAAGTCTCAAAAGTCTCAAATTTGCGACTTAAGTCTGAATTGAGACAAGTCGAGTCCCCCATCTCCGAGTCATTTAACTCAAGTCCGTGTCAAGTCTCAAGTCATGAATGTCAAGTCAAAGTCAAGTCCAGTCTTTTTTTTAATATTTGTCAATCAAGTCTCAAATTTGCGACTTAAGTCTGACTTGAGGCAAGTCGAGTCCCCCATCTCTGAGTCATTTAACTCAAGGCCGTGTCAAGTCTCAAGTCATGAATGTCAAGTCAAAGTCAAGTCCAGTCTTTTTTTTAATATTTGTCAAGCAAGTCTCAAGTCTCAAATTTGCGACTTAAGTCTGACTTGAGCCAAGTCATATGACTCGAGTCCCCCATCTCTGCTTTAAGAGGGAAGTGCTGGCTCATGCGGTTGAGGCTCTGGGTCACTGCCAAGCTGCCACTGTTGGGCACTTGACCAAGGCTCTGGATAAGGGTGTCTGCCAAATAATGTGTATGTGACATATAAAGGTTTTTATCTAATAATAAGCACAGTATTAGATACATAACATAATATTAGCATTATAGTGATGAGTGCAAGCGTAAATGGAGAAAAATACGAAAAGTCCACGATGCTAAAGTCTAAAAGACATGCATACACTTCACAAGGCCGAAATGCAGCTACTTTAACACCTTGAACCTTTCTCACACAGTGTAAAGTAGGTGTGGTTTATTATAGATTTAACGCATCAATTCACAATCATTTAGTCATAGCATAAATAATTACATTGCATCAAACTCGCATAGTGCTGTGAATAATTCTCTGTAATTCTGTGTGTGGTGTGCAGTGTGTATTTTGGAGCTGCAGGCTGAAGACACCGTGACTGATGCAAGTCCTCAGCTAGCTTCATGCTGTGAGCTACTGGAGCTCATTCTGCGCAAAGGACTGCTGCGTGAGAACAGATTTCCTTTCCTTCATTATAAAAACTCTATCCCATACACACACACACACACACACACACACATTAACTCAGCGTTTTCGGTTGTTTATTCCAATTCAGGGACACGTGATATGTCCCTGATATAGAATAAACAACCGAAAACCAAGGACACAAACCACAAGGTCTCGCTAAACGGAACATACTGTACAGTATATGTCAGTAGTCATAGTATTTCTAAAGTAGCAGCTTACATAAGAGATTTGAATGCTGAATGCTCCACATACACAGATAAATATAAATAAGTAACTGTTAATGGAGCATTAATAGAGTCTCCAGTAACAGCACTTAGCTTCAGTCAGCAGTAGACAAAAGTCTTCAGGACAGAGGAGTTTGTGTTTCTAGGTAACATGACAAAACCTTCTATGGTCTTATTAACTTCAGGGTTAATGTCGAAGAGGAAATAATTGTTTGTGAACATTTTGTAACGGCATTCACAAAATTCCAGGGGGTTCGTTACCACGATGTAAAGTGGGCGTGTTTTCGGAGGTCTTGGAAAAACGCCCTCTTTAAAAAAAACCAGCATACTACGAAGGACAAAACAGTCATACAGGTAGATTTATTTTAGAAAACAAATAAACAACCAAAAACTACAGTTATGGCTAGGGTTAGGGTTAGGGTTAGATTATCAAATAGGCCACGCCTACCCGATGACGCAATATCTGTTACGCTGTTCTGAAATCCCTGGAAATAAGTGCCTGCCGTTTTGTAAGATCAAATGTAACTGAAAAAAAAAAAGTAGAATGAAACATTTCATTACACGCTCTTTTTAGAAGACAATTAATCACACAATACCATTACTTGTCTTTAACAGCACGACTCTTAAATTTTCAGTATAATACAGGTTTCACGTCTAGATACTGTAGATGCTGTAATATTTTCTAGGTACGTTAAGGCACGTTTCGTACAAATGGATTCATAAGTCAAGAACACTTCATCTCATCTCACAGAAGCTCCTAAACACCCCATCGCTCTCATGCAACACAGTACATACAAACATGTAATGATGCGTACGATGTGCTATCTTTATCCTGTGATAGCGTTTGTTTTTTTTTTCCGGTCTGCAGAACCAGTGCTGAGTTTGACACACAGAGACTACTGGTGTTGTTTTGAGCAGTTAGTTCAACTGGACACATGTGGAAGGTCAGTCTTACTCTCACACTGGGCAGAATATGGGTATACAGTCAGAATGGGATGCTAGTGTGTTAGCACACATGCATACCTACTGGCAATTTATTTTATTCAGTCTGCATACTGGCATGTTTTTGAGAGGTGGGAGGAAATCAGACAACCTGGTGGACACCCACATGAAGAACTTTTGATACTAGTGTCACAAGCGACAGATTGAGACTTACTGAGTGGCACAAGTGAGGTAAATATTTATAACAGGGATATAAACATACGTAAATAGTTCAAATTACAGCCACAAATGTACTAGAGTTTGGATGTTTGAGCATGGTGATTAAGGCATGATGATTATTCACAGATTTTGGTTTTGTAAAGCTTTAAAATAAACTTATATACTTTGTTTATAACATCTTGCTTGTTGAACGAAACAAGCCCTTTAGGAAAGAATGCTGGGATGTGGTAGCTCAGTGGTTAAGGAGTTGGGCTACTGATTGGAAGGTCATGGGTTTGAACCCATGAACTCAAGCTGCCACTGCTGGGCCCCTGGGCAAGGCCCTTAACCCTCAGTTGCTCAGTTGTACGTCACTCTGGATAAGGGTGTCTGCTAAATACCGTAAATGTAAAGCTATAAAATGCAGATGAACACCATCTACATACAAAGGATTATACAAGGATAGCCAATGACACCTGATTAGTCATCTTCATCATAATTCATTTTATACCCCACCGGTGATTTTAAAGGCTGGGAGCTGTCTCTTTAGCCGTACAGCAGACCACGGCGTGTCCCAAACTTCTCAGCGCTCAGGGCCGGGGACGCTACTTCATCCGCCTAATGCTGAGCAGGAGAACTCTGGGAAATGTAGTCATCCATCTTCTACACACATCCAGCATTTTGGAGGTCAGTGAGATCACTGCTTTTTACGGGATCACGTCATAAAAAATTATTATTTTATTGATTTGAATAATTTGCTGATTTGTGTACAGTGGTACAGTTCAGACATTTCTGTATTGAGGAATGAGGAATTTGTAGGTGAGGCTTTTAATTTCAGTAATAGACATTTATTTGATATAGGCATAAAGGCATTTAACATTAAAAGAGTTAATTTGTGTTTTATTCAATCTTTTAGAGCCTTTTCTCTCCTTGTGTCTGGTTCTCTCTGAGATGGAGTTCAAACTCAACATACACGTAAGCGACTGCTTTAAAAATATCATTGTATATGCGTAGTATATAGAAGTCACCGTGTTGCTGTGTGAAATCGATTTATAATGGCTTTCCTCATGACATTAGATGATGCTTACCTTTAAGCATAACATAATCAGCCATCCATACTACAATGCACAACGATTTAGAGCTTATTAAATATTGTGCACTTACCTTAAGAGGTCATGCTACATTCCCTGCACCTGGCACTGATAGCAAAGATGCCAAAATTCCTTTACTCAAACTGACTGCAATAAGGCCACACCTTCTTCAGTGAGACTGACAGCAGAAAAACTATTCCTGCTTCATTTACAACATATACCAGACACCCTTATCCAGAGCGACTTACATTGTATCTCATTTTTACACAACTGAGCATTAAGGGCCTTGATCAGGGGCCCAGCAGAGGCAGAAACCGCGACGCGTAGTCACGCCTACTTCACTGTGTCTGACAACACAGAGGCCACACCTCCTTTACTGGGTCTGAAAACACAGAAGCCACGCCTCCTTTACTGGGTCTGAAAACACAGAGGCCACGCCTACTTCACGGTCTGACAACACAGAGGCCACGCCTACTTCACTGGGTCTGAAAACACAGAAGCCACGCCTCCTTTACTGGGTCTGAAAACACAGAGGCCACGCCTACTTCACGGTCTGACAACACAGAGGCCACGCCTACTTCACTGGGTCTGACAACACAGAGGCCACACCTACTTCACTGGGTCTGACAACACAGAGGCCACGCCTACTTCACTGGGTCTGACAACACAGAGGCCATGCCTCCTTTACTGGGTCTGAAAACACAGAGGCCACACCTACTTCACGGTCTGACAACACAGAGGCCACACCTACTTTACTGGGTCTGACAACACAGAGGCCACACCTACTTTACTGGGTCTGACAACACAGAGGCCACGCCTCCTTTACTGGGTCTGAAAACACAGAGGCCACGCCTACTTCACAGTCTGACAACACAGAGGCCACGCCTACTTCACTGGGTCTGACAACACAGAGGCCACGCCTCCTTTACTAGTCTGACAACACCGAGGCCACGCCTCCTTTACTGGGTCTCAAAACACAGAGGCCACGCCTCCTTTTCTGGGTCTGAAAACACAGAGGCCACACCTACTTTACTGGGTCTGACAACACAAAGGCCACGCCTACTTTACTGGGTCTGACGACACAGAGGCCACGCCTACTTTACTGGGTCTGACAACACAGAGGCCACGCCTACTTTACTGGGTCTGACAACACAGAGGCCACGCCTCCTTTACTGGGTCTGACAACACAGAGGCCACGCCTCCTTCACTGGGTCTGACAACACAGAGGCCACGCCTACTTTACTGGGTCTGACAACACAGAGGCCACGCCTCCTTTACTGGGTCTGACAACACAGAGGCCACGCCTACTTTACTGGGTCTGACAACACAGAGGCCACGCCTCCTTTACTGGGTCTGACAACACAGAGGCCACGCCTCCTTTACTGGGTCTGACAACACAGAGGCCACATACTGTATGTAGTGTCTCATTTTAGAAGTGATGTAATATATGCTAATATTCTCATTGTATATCATCCCATTTAAACTTCCTGCCCATATCCTCCCTCTTCAGAACTGCAGCTTTCTAGATGAGAGTTGGCTGCTCCCGGTAAGTCTGAAGCCGTATCATGACTTGTGGAATTAGCACTACGTGCATGAGACAATGCATGACAAAAGCCTACTCGTGTGTTATAGGTGTGTGAAACGTATGAGGCAGTGCCGTGTCGCGAGCTGGGGATGGTTCTCAGGTTAGCATGTCTATAGCAGCATGTCAGCTTGTACACTGAGGATTTCTGAACATTGCACATGCTTGTACACACTTACACACTCTTTCTAACATTCTGCTTAAACGGGACAAAACTCAGGAGGCTAACACTATGTGCTCTGTGTTCAACATGAGCCTCGTTTATCTGCCTTTCTCATATTTCTTCCATCTCTCTCAGATATCTGGACAGGCGTGTGTTTGTGTTGGAGCTGCTCCGAGGCGGTGTGGCTCAGGCAGACATGTTTGCAGAGCCTGGAGACATCATCGATGAAATTAACGGCATCTCGCTGAGAAATTCCAGAAACGGACAGGTTTGGATTTACCCTCTTATCCTATTTCTGGATAATATGTAAGAGTTATGTGGTGCTTATTTTTCCTGAATTTCAAAATATACGGTAAATTCTCAAATTTGCGATTTCAGTCCATTTAAATTTATAACAGTGATGGTATATAAAAGCAGATTAGCTTGTTATATAGATCTGCTGTTACTCAGGGTTGTGTACAGACATGGTTTGTGTTATTGTGCTTGTATTAAGGCTGATCAACGTATAGAATAAAACACATGGTCTAAGGAAGATAATCAACAACAGGGTGCTATGAAGCTAAACTATTGTTACCTCCCTGTTGTTGCTTTTTATTATAATGATTTGCTAAAGCTAACATTAGCGTTGTGATTTGCTAAAGCTAACGTTAGCTGTTTTTTATTTGTTAATGACATGTCGTACATTTTAAGGGTTAGGGAGGTGTTAGCCTAGTGTGTAATGTGCTGGACTACCATCTTGAAGGTTGTGAGTTTGATTCCACCAGGCCACCACTGCTGGGCCCATGAGCATGGCCCTTAACCCTCAATTGCCCAGTTGTATAAAATAAGATAAAATGTAAGTTGCTCTGGATAAGGACATCTGCTAAATGTAATGTTTTATCATCTACATTTACAGTACATGCATTATCTGTGAAACAGGTTAGTTCCCGTTATCACTCGTGTTATAGCATCCGTAAAACAATCGTCTCCTCACCAGCCTTTCTCTGTTGTCTCTTGTATTTAACAAGACAAAAAAAGTATACCAAAGCACCAGAAAACAAAAATTCCTCACTTTTGAATAACGTCCCATGTCTGAAAACATGACCGTCATTTGACTGTGACATTGTGCTGACACCGGAGACTTCTTCCACAAATGCTAACTGTTTCTTTAATCAGTTTATTATTACATGTACAAAAATGATAACTTCACACAGTACTGACAATTTAACAGCACTGTCGTAATAATCTATGGTACGGCCTTAAATCTTCTAGACCTGAAAACACAGTGCCTTTGGATATTCAGTTATACTGTATATACAGTACACTTGATATTTCTATTGTATAGTATATTTCTTTTAAATGTTTTTAACCTAGAAATATATAACCTTTATATAGACTTTCACTAATCTGGACATCATTATTCACCTGTTTTCTTTCTGGGGAAAATGACATTTAATTTTTATGTGCAATAAATGAGGTATTAGTACTTTTATTTTTTAATTCATTGGACATTAAAACCTATTTTTGGTAGTGATTGAATTTTTTCCCTATTATTTTCTTCTTTCGATGTGTTCTTATTTAAGGGAAAAATCTGATTTTTTTTTTTTTTTTTTTATAACATCGCTTATTGAAATGACTTTATCCGTACGGAGTTTGTGCCATTCTGAGTGGATGAATATTATTCCCATTGTAATTTAATTTTGAACTAGCACTAATGCTTCTCTTTGTATGGTTCTCTTTGTGTGTTGTGTAAAGGCAGGTGTGGTGCTGTCCAGATTAAAAGGACAGCCTCTGTCCTTGCGCCTGTTGCGCTGGAGAGGTGCGAACGGCACTGCGTATCGCCCCCTGGTGCCGCTTTTACGCCAGCTGAAAAAGGAGAATCCCACGCTGGAATTTGGCTCACCTCTTCCCAAACCGGCGAAGCAGCATGAAAACCAGAGCCAGTGTGTTAAAGAGGGACGGTGAGAAACTCCAGTACGGCTGTGTGTATGCTGGAACAAATGCATCTTACATGAGAGGTTCTGAGTGGAAACAAATCGTCTGTTATTCTGTTAACAGGATCCTGTATGCAGTGCAGCTGTTAGGAAAAACAAACATAGGAATGGTATGGTAAATCTTACCTGTAATTCACTCTGTCAATTTATAATGATCTATAGTAAGGAATCCACTTTGGCTTGGCGGTCCCCGGTGGTCCGGTAGCAGGATTCCGTCCTCTCGCTGCAGTGGCAGGAAACAACACAACCACTGAGGGTTAACTCTCAGTTCTGGTCCCAAGCCTAGATTAAATGGAAGGTTTGCATCAGGAAAAGCATCCTGTGTGAAAACATGTTGCCAGATCAGAATTTCTTTTGTTTTATGGTGTCCCCGAACTGGGAGCAGCCAAAAGACAACAGCTCAGGAATAGACTTTATGTATTATAGACGTCGTGTTCAGAGTCTGCGAAGTAGGAAATATCAATATTTGCACGGAACATTGTGTATTCAGAGACAGGATAACTCAGTTTTCAGGGCTTCTCATGCTTCACATCTCGGAGGTTGACAGATATTTCCCGAGACAGTCTCTATACATATGTATATATTACAATAACATCTAAACCTCCAACTTTAAAACCTCACCAGATATATAAGGAATAGAACAAACTTGGTGCTTCTGTCAGAAAACTGGTGTTTGTGGATGAAATTCATTTAGAGCGACTTGCATTCTCATACAACTGAGCCATTAAGGGCCTTTGCTCAGGGGCCCAGCTGTAGTAGCGTGGTGGTCCTGGGATCGAATTCGCAATCTTCTGATTTGTAATCTAACTCCTTAACCACTAGGCTAACACATGCCTGTTTATAGCTAAACAAACAAACAAAAAAAACATGATTTATTTAATAAAGACACAAAACAAACCTGTAACTAGGAAAAATAAAACCAAAACCCGACAAACAACAAAGCCAAACATTTGTGTTTTCTTTTCTCACACAACATTTTTACTGTCTGCATTGTATGTTTAAAGTCGGAATATCAGAATCTCTTTATTAAATCCCATCTCACGTGCATGAGAACTTTAAATATGATTGTAAAATGTGAAAATGACCAATTAATCTTCTTTTTCCTGCTTGCGCCAGTATGGAGGGAAGGAGGTTCTGCAGTACGCCATACCCGCTGTGCTGCAAAAGAGGCAGAGCAAGAAGGTACGATTACACTCATCCAGCAAAGAAGACTTCTTACGCCTTCTCATTTTTATTAACAATACATCCAAACAAATGTAGAATTTGCCAAAATATGACCTAAAGTTATTGCTAAATAATACATAAAATGTTTTAATTACCATATTTTCCGCACTATAAGGCGCACCTAAAAGCCTTACATTTTCTCAAAAATCGGCCGTGCGCCTAACAATCCGGTCCACCTTATGTGTGCACTGAGTTCCAAAAATCTGTAAAAATGTTGTGCGACTTTGGTCAGCGCTCCGCTTGAGTGACTGTCGGACCATCTCCCGCTGATACAGGGACATTATACGTACACTACGTACGCTGGCAACGATAAACCAATCAGAGAACATCACGCTTACCTGCAAAACACCAATTGTTTGTCTAAGGACCCCCGAAAATGGCAGTAGTGAAGAGGAATAGCGAGTTAAACCACCATATGTGAATGGATTGTGGATGCCTGGGCTAAGGTATCTGCTTTAACTGTTGTCCGAGCTTTCGCGAAAGCCGGCATCATCGCTGAACAGCCACCTGGCAACAATACTGACTCCTACGATGATGAGAGGGAACCCGTCATGTTTGATGGCGAAATTGCCAGGCTGTTCAATTCAGACACAGAAGACGAGGACTTTGATGGATTTGTGGGAGAAGATTAAAAAATTAATCTGTATTGTTAAATAGTAGAATAAAGTTCAACAACGCCCTGCGATGGGTTGGCACTCCGTCCAGGGTGTATCCTGCCTTGATGCCCGATGACGCCTGAGATAGGCACAGGCTCCCCGTGACCCGAGAAGTTCGGATAAAGCGGTAGAAAATGAATGAATGAATGAAGTTCAACAACACTCACTGTTTTGCTTCCGTTACCTATTTTTGTAGACCGTATGTTTTAGCATGTGCCTTATAATACGGTGCGCCTTATGTATGGGTTAAGACCCCGTAATTCAGACTGCGCCTTACAGTATAATCCAGAGTAAAATACGGTATACGGTAAATACAGCAAATGTTCACAATTATATATATATGGACTGTCTATGAAATGTAAGGTTAAGTTTGTGTGTATCTCATGATTCATAGGTGGGCAGAGCTACGCCGCACCTCCTCAGGGTTATAACCTGTGCCTTGTTAAAATGTCAATATGTAATGAGTAACGAGAGCTGCCGGTTTTCTCTTACGTCATTACAACATGCCACAATTCATCGTATTTCGTATTGATCATATTTGCATAGAATATACCTAAAATGCAGATGTTATTGTAGTGAGCCAATAAAATCAAAGAATGACAGCATTAAGAATTAAAAACATATCGATCGACCATGTTAGCTGAAATGTTATTTTAATGTTGTTAAATGATTTTAAGATCAATTTTAGTGTTTTATATGCATCATGATTTATAATTATTAATATTACTATATTAATAATTATATTACTAATTAATATTACTAAATAAATCAAAGAACGATATTATTACAGTGCATGTATACGCACTTTTGTTACAAAATCAAATGTTTGGAAACAATCAAACTGTTTCCTCTGGCTTGCTCATTAATGTAAATGAAAATGATAAACTTTCATTTAATAATGATTTTAAATAAAGACGGATGTATTTTTGTAAAGCCGCTTCGCCGTTAAAAGTGCCGTACAAATAAAAACGAATCGAATCGAACTGGATTAAATCTGTTTTTTCGATATAGGTCGAAAAAGAAATAGTGAAGTTTTATTTTATTTTCCATGTACAAATGTATTCAAAAATCAAAATCTATTTTTAATAAGTAGTAAAGAAGAATAATTCGGAATTAACAACGTCATAAGTAGTTCATACGCTTCATAATTCCATATGTAAAAAAAAAGAAATAAATAATTATGTAAAGTAAATTAGTTTTGATCATTAATTTAATTGATACAAGTATAATAAATAAATGTAAAATATATGAGCAAACCATGTGAATAAAAAGTCCTTCCCTGATTTTTCAGGACGTGCTGTTGGACGTGAAGGAGACGCACCTGACTTGCACTGATAAATCCAATAAACAGGTATGGGGCTGTTACTTAATATGGAAATAATAACAGATATTTCTTTAATACGGATAATGCAAGGATGATGATAATAATAGAGGGTTTGATTTTAAGCAGCAGCTTTTCCAGCATCACTTTCCTGAGATTTCTTGTGTGGGGAGATTCGGCCAGCCAGATTACACCATCTTCGCCTTCTGTGTAGGGTAGGTTACAGTCATTTCATTCAGGAAGCTATTTGTTCATTTATGCTTGAAAGTATATACTTTGTGTGGGTTTTGGTGCATTAAATCACTAAAATAGGGTCACAGTATATAGAATATATGCCACAGAAATCTTGGACATGGCGATGGGTTGGCACTCCTTCCAGGGTGTATCCTGCCTTGACGCCCGATGATGCCTGAGATAGGCACAGGCTCCCCGTGACCCGAGGTAGTTCGGATAAAAGCGGTAGAAAATGAGTGAGTGAGTGAGTGAGTGGTTGTGACGTGACGTGACATACGGTTAAGTACGGTGACCCACACTCAGAATTCGTTCTCTGCATTTAACCCATCCAAAGTGCGCACACACACACACACACACACACACACACACACAGCAGTGAACACACGCACACCGTGAACACACACCCGGAGCAGTCGGCAGCCATTTATGCTGCGGTGCCCGGGAAGCAGTTGTGGGGGTCGGTGCCTTGCTCAAGGGCACCTCAGTCGGGGTATTGCCGGCCCGAGACTCGAACCCACAACCTTAAGGTTAGGAGTCATACTCTCCAACCATTCATCTTAGGCTTGGAGAGTTGGCGAGGCTAGGAGGGATCAAGTCAAGTCAACAAGCTTTTATTGTAATTTCAACCATATCTAGATGACCTAATACATAGTGAAATGAAAAACAGTTTCCCCAGGCCTGTGGTGCTACATAAAGCAACACAGAGCTAAGGACATAAAGTAAGTTGTCCTGGCTACATAAAGTGCATCGTGTGCAGCCTAGTGCAAACAGTGCGAGACAAAAGACAGTGCACACAAACAATACAAAAACACTACAAGACAGACACCCAAAATAGCGCACACCAGTGTGCAGTCTGTATATTATATAGTGCAAGGTGCAAGAATAAAGGGCTATGAACAAAGAGCGTTCTTGTAAACATATATACGCTTGTGTTATAGCTGCAATTTGGATGAGGTATTGAAATGTGGTGTGCAAAACAGCAACTGAGTAAATGTGAATGCGTGTGTATGTGTGTGTCTGTGAAAGAAACTGTTGCAGTCTGGTTGTGAGGGCCTGATCATGAGCATGTTGGAGCTCATGTACGTGAAAGTTCCACCCAGATGAACTTTCATTCATTCATTTATTCATTCATTTTCTACCGCTTATCTGTACTTCTCGGGTCACGGGGAGCCTGTGCCTATCTCAGGCATCATCGGGCATCAAGGCAGGATACACCCTGGACAGAGTGCCAACCCATCACAGGGCACACACACACTCTCATTCACTCACGCCGTCACACACTACGGACAATTTTGGACCGGGGGAGAAGACCGGAGTACCCGGAGGAAACCCCCGAGGCACGGGGAGAACATGCAAACTCCACACACACAAGGCGAACCCCCAACTCTGGAGGTGTGAGGCAAACGTGCTAACCACTAAGCCACCGTGCCCCATCCAGATGAACATGAGTCTGTTTTTTCTCAAGGTTTCTTACTCATATTCTCTCAGTGACTTTTTACTTGCGACAATTTCCCGAGATGTACCAGCTCCAGTTGGGGAGAAGATGCCAACTACATGTTCTTTGATTACAACAACCTCCTCTCATCAATACATAATTGTCAGGCTGTATATTTATAATCACACCCTCCAGTGTCACCCAAATAAGGATGAGGTTCACCTTTTGAGTCTGGTTCCTCTCAAGGTTTCTTCTTTTACCATCTAAGGAAGTTTTTCCTCACCACAGTCACCTCAGACTTGTTCATTAGGGATAAATACAAACACATTTAAATATGTCCATTGTTAAAACACTATAAAAATAAAATTTGAACCGAATCTACAATCCTAGGCATGATAGCATCCTGGAAACTATATGATAACTCTGAGTGGAATGATATAAGTTTACGATGATCCGCTAGTTGAACCACTGTAATGCTAATTGGAAAAGAAAAGGCACAAAAAGGCAGAAAAGTGATTGATGACACTTAAGTGTGTCGATTGTGTCATTTCCTGTTTCAGAGATACTCCAGATACGGGTTTCTGCTGTGTGGTCCTGCAGGCAACATGCAGCGCTGAATGTGATGAGATCGTCCACCGCATCGGTGAGCAAACAAATCTCACTAATATCTTTACATGAAGGTTTCTGTAAAAAAAAATATGTTAATTGTAGTCAGGTTAGGTTTGGTGTCCAAATTGCGTTGTAAGTTGTCCTAGTAACATAAAGTGCCTCATGTGCAACCTAGTGCAAACAGTCAAATAATACAAAAACACTAAAGAACAGATGCCCAAAATAGCCCAGACCATTGTGTAGTCTGTATATTGTACAGCGCAATGTGCAAAGATATAGGATCGTGAACAAATCGAGCGTTAGTTCTGGCAGGCCACGTCGTCAAGCGTGCATCAGCTGTTAATCAGCTGTCCACGACGCGCACCGATCCGGTTACGACATCCGTATTACCCGACCATTTAAATTCCCATTCATAGAGCCTTTCAGCGCTTCGCTGCTGCTGCGATCTAAACTCCCTCCTCCAACCCCGACTCCACCATGCCAGAACCCGTGTTCGCTGTACTAGTTTACGTCTAAAATCTCCTCATATTTCTCTCTCTCTCTCCCCTTTCTCTCTAATTATTTAATTATCTATCTATTCATTCATTTATTACTTTCCAAAAATATGTAAGTGAGCTTATCAATACTATGCATGCCAGTGGTTCTGTTAGGGGAGGGTTTATTCTATTTTCTAGTCGCTGCTCTCCCCGCTCTGTCCATGCACTCACATGGACGGGTGCATGGATTCTTGCCCAGAACAGAACCATGCCGCCAACACTAACATAACTATCATCAATAATTCCCTTGTGACAAAGTGGTACTGACAGAAAGAGGGTTCTTTCAAACATATATACACTTGTGTAATAGCATCAATTGGGTTTGCTGTCCAAATTGCATTTCATTAGTTTACAGTGCACATTTATTACAATGCAGCAATATTTACTTACATTTAAAGCTTTTGGCAGACACTGTTATCCTGAGCGATGTACCTTTTTTTTTAAATCTTATTTTATACAACTGAGCAACTAAGCTAAGCTAAGCTAAGCTAAGGTAGTAAACCACCTTAGACACTAGGCTACCACATACTCTGTTTTTAAAACTGACAGCATGATAGGTTGGGAAACGTTAAGAGCTTGGTTAGCATTGTCCTCACCGGAACTAAGTTCATGGACATTCAACATCGAATTCAACTCAGTATTATTTATAAAGCACATTTAAAAACAAGGGATGACCAAAGTGGCTTACAGTTCAAATCTACACACATCTAAATCTAAATCCACACACATCTATATACACACATTCACACATCTACAAAAAAAAAAACTGCATATGAAACAGTGTGTTCTATATCAGAAACAGATAACTCCACTACTCAGGATTCCCCCAATTCAAACGCCAAAGTGTAAAGATGTGTTTTCAGCTGAGACGTAAAATTCTCCACTGATGGGGCCGAGCGAATATCAAGTCAAGTCAAGTCAAGTCAAGAAGCTTTTGTTGTCATTACAACCATATATAGCTGTTGCAGTAAATAGTGACATGAGACAACGTTTCTCCAGGATCATGGTGCTACATAAAACAAAGACAAGGCTAAGGACATGTAAGTAGTCTTAGCCACATAAAGTGCAACTGTGCAACCTGGTGCAAACAGTGCAGGACAAGACAAAAAAGACAGTGCAGGACAAAAAACAGTGCAGAGATAAAGTTACAAGACAATACAAAAAGTACAAAAAATGCAATACACCAGACAATAAACAGTAACAGAAACAGCGCCGACCGACCGGTGTAAATACTGTATGTAAATACTGAATGTTCAAACAATGTTTTGTGCAGTAACATTAGAATGAACACAGTTTCTTAGCAGCAGGTCCTTGGGATAATATATAGAGTTGTGCAAAAAACAGCAAATGACTGAAATATTGTATAGTATGTGCATAATGGCTGAAATATTGTACAATATGTGCAAGAATATTAAGGTGGAGATTGTCGCAAAATTTAGGAGCAAATACAGAAAGTACCCGATCACCTCCTGACTTCCACTTAGATCTCAGAGTCATTGATGAAGTATAAAGACTCAGGAGATCAGTTTCTCAGAGATAAAGAACTGTAAATGGATAAATTCTGTATGTGTTGTGGTTTAATCCATGAAGAATACAACATGCTGTTTTCTGGAAATTAAATACTTTACTAACCAGAACTTTGTGCTGGTTACAATTCGTTTCCTGTATCAGCGTGACTCTAATTTATTCTTTAAATTAAAATTTTACAGACATTAAACAAAAAATATGGACACCAGACACGTCCTGGCTAATTAATTAAAGTTGGAATTGATATCATTTATCAGTATTTATTTAGAATATGTGTTTATCCTGCTTTTCTGAGCTCTACCATGATGTATTATTCCCACAGCTGCAGGGTTTAAAAGCACTGAATGGTTTGTGTGAGGAAAACACGTAAGCACAGTTTAACGCGCGGGGACGGACGCCGCCGATGGTGAGGATCTCACGTGGATCTCCATTATAAGCTCGATTGCCTGCAGTAGCACATCAGACCCAAATGCAGGAATTTAGTACATGCACTGCTTTTAGTTAACAAAGCAAATTTGAACAAAACATATATTAAACATACAGTACATTATGACAAAAACTTAGATAACCTAAACAAAACATGACTATAAAGGCGTCAGGCCTTACGGCTCACCCCTGGTGGTATGGCAAGGAACTGTCGCAGTTACTCCAGACACAATGAGGTTCACGTTTTCACGAAATACTTCTTTTATCAGTAAAACACTCCATTGTACAGGGCTGGGCTTGGCTTCAGCCAAGTGTTCTGTTGGGAACAAAATGTCTTTTATATTTAAGCTGGAACTCTATATTATTTACTTAGTGTTAAATTTTATCTCGTTGGGCAGTTTCTCTGACAAACCTGAAGTTTAATTTTTTCCAGTGTATGTGCTACATAAATGCCCTTTATTTTTGTATATGATTATTGTACAATTCCTGACTGATCACCTTTTGAGCACATTATTATTTTGGTGTTGGAATAATTTTAGCACAAAATCTGTCTTTCTACATATGAAACAAAAAGATGACTCTAAATGTCTAAATAACTTTAACTCTAAATGTCTGATCCAGGTGTGTAAATTGAAGACTTGTGAATATATGAAGAGATTTTAAATCTAAACTCACTATATACTTTATTAGGAACACTTGTACATCTGCTCGTTCGTGTAGTTCTATCGTCAGCCAATCATGCTGGATTTGGGTGAATCTGTGCACATGATAGCCTCATGTTCATGTTCTAGGTTCTGGATCTACCTCAAGGTTTGTTGTGTTGTGTGTTCTGACACCAGTGGGAAAGAGTGATTATATGAGTTACTGTGTCCTCTCTTAACAAGGTGGTTCCACACACAGAACTGCCACTCTCTCAGTGTGTACTTGCTTTTTTATTTTGCTTTTAAACTCTAGAGACTGTTGTGTATGAAAATCTAAAAAGGTTAACAGTTTTTGCAAAACTTAAACCGACGCATCTGGCACCAACAACCATGCCACGGGTAAAGTCGCAGAGAGCACACTTTTTCCATTTTGAGGTTTGAAATGAGTATTAGTTGAAGCTCTTGTATAAAGGATATTATATATATATATATATATATATATATATATATATATATATATATATATATATATATATATATAATGACTGTATAAAGGATATTATATATATATATATATATATATATATATATATATATATATATATATATATATATATATATATATATATATAATGACTGTATAAAGGATATTATTCATAATAACACTGGTGTTTATAATAGTTTATAATCACACCCTCCAGTGTCACCCAAATAAGGATGAGGTTCACTTTTCAGTCTGGTTCCTCTCAAGGTTTCTTCTTTCTGCTGCCACATGATTGGCTGATTACATAACTGCATGTATGAGCATGAATTTTCCTAATAAAGTGGCCAGAGAGGGTATTTCCACAATTTATATTGCTGTATTTATTGCTGTATTACTGTAATGAACATGATATATATTGAATATTTTTACAATTTCTTCACAATTGTGTTCTAAACATATTTTTATGTTGTTGTTTTTTTTTTTTACTTTCGTCAGCACTACTGCAACTCTTTGATTCAAGTGTTGCAATCTTTGTTGCTTGTTAATAAAAATAAAATAAATAAAAAAAATAGAATGAAATGTCTGGAAAAAAAGACAGACATTTTTAAATAACATACTTGATGAAACCATAGAGAAAGTTGGGAAGAGAGGATTAAAATGTGTTTAAAAACAAACCTGTTTATGTAGAAATTTATGATAAGTAAAAGTATATAACATACTGTAGTAACGTGTGTGTGCTGTAAATACACATAGGCTTTTATGGTTTTGTTCTTTTTTTCCGTCCATTTCAACAAATTGCACATAACACTGTTCTTTAATACATTTCAAACTCTTAGATTAAAAAAATAATAAATACCTGACACAATAAGTCAACATAAAATATACACACAACACATTTTGATCAAGTAATGAATGTAAACAAAAGTGTGTGTGTTTTTTTTTTTTTTTTTTAAGTGGCTAAGATTAAAAACAGGTAAATAATTTATAGCCACTAGACAATTTTAGAGCACGCCCTTCATATAAGAATGAAGAAACACTTTGTATAAAACGTTCATGCTCTTAAACCAAGCTCATGCTTAGGAGAACTGTTCATTTGTTTGAATTTCAAACATGTAGATTTTCTTTAAAATTAAAATATTTAATAAATAAAATAAATTATATATATATATATATATATATATATATATATATATATATATATATAAATAAAATTAAAAAATTAAATATAATATAAAAAATATATATATAAAAAAATAAAATATTGTCCATAAAGAATAAGGCATGATTGCTGGACTTTATAAGTGTGAATGAATTGAGAGAAATGTTAAATTTGTTGTTAAATTTGTTGTTAAAACATATAACATGTAATTAATGCTGCATTTCTCTCTATAATCCTTTTTGCTTTAATCCCTGAGTCTCTCATTCACTTTGCATCAACTGGGACAGTTTTATTTGTGTTTTTAATACAGAATAATTTGTCTCAGGAACATATTGTTCCATTATTTCATGAAGAAATGATTCTGATGTCCAGATTATGTGATGTATTAAACTTTAACATATTTAGAGAAATCTTTTATTAAAGCGCTTCCGTGTTGTTTATGGAAAAAAAAACAACAATCTAAAAATAAATCACTTTCTGTAAACGAATATATGTTTAATGTAATATTTTATCCGCTTATATTTCTACAACACTTGAGTTTTCCTTATTGCTTATACAGCTACACCCCCACCCCCCAGCGTTGTAAACATGAACCCGGAAGTAAATCAGTTGTTTTGTTTTTTTAAAAGACAATACTCCGCGCATGCGCACATCGAAAAAGAAAGCAGACCTCTGCAGCTCTGAACAATTTTTTAGCTAAATAGTTTAATGGCAGTGATATTTGTAATTTAAATAAAGATGTCCAAAGCGCCTGTACCGCAGGCCAGTGCTTCAGCAGGCAACTTCGGACCTTCGTCATCATCATCTTCTTCTTCGCCGCCTTTGTCTTGTTCAGCCAACGCTGTGCACGCGCACACGGAGAAGCCACAACACTACACGTACGTTAACGAAAATGTCCACACACACACACACACACACACACACACACACACACACACACACACACACACACACACACACACACACACACAGACGCAATTATTAAAATACACTTTAAAATTGACCTGTTTTGTTTTAACGTGCAGCAATGTTCGTGGTTAAATACCGTAGGTCTTTACGGGAGGCCTATATACAGAGTTCCAAACCACTCTATACTGCCTACACTAGTGACCTTAATAGTGGGCGACTTCGCACTAATTTAGTGCCCTACCTAGTGCACTTTGTATCTTACAGTAGCCATTTGGGACGCAGCTAATAGTAAAGCTAGCAAGTTTTCTTTTTTAAAGTTAGCAACGTCGAGCGCTTTATTTATAGATTTATTTATGTCAGCCCTGTAATTTAATGTCCTGTAATCATTTTAATAGATTCGTTAGCAGTAAATAATATTATATTAAATAATTTTATCAGATTCGTTAGCAGTAAATATAAAAGTATATTGACTTTTAAAGACGCAACAAAACAGGTGCTGCAACACTTTAGCCAGCTGTGGAAGTAAAAGCTAATTGTATACAAAGGAAATTTTATTTTTAACGCGTTTAACGATTGTTCGTTTAATAATGGAGTAAGGATGTTGCTGCTGTTTTACAAACTTGTGAATATGCATGATATGCAAATTAGAAACGCCCACTCTGTCAACAGTGTTAAGAAAGCGTTTGTTGTAAATAAACAGGTTTAACTTTTGTTAGTGTGTTGCTAACAAATTAGCCGTATACCTAACGAACACACACACACACACACACCTCTGTGGAGTAAACCGTAGACCAAAAAACAACCATAAACATTTCCTTGTTGATATTTGCATATTTATGTTTTTGGCCACGCCCCCTTGTTTTTCCTCTCAGATATCTGAAGGAGTTCAGGACTGAGCAGTGTCCTCTGTTTGTGCAGCACAAGTGCACCCAGCATCGTCCCTTCACCTGTTTCCACTGGCACTTTCTGAACCAGAGACGGAGACGGCCCATTCGCAGGCGGGACGGCTCGTTTAACTACAGCCCCGATGTTTACTGCGCCAAGTACGACGAGGGCACAGGCACCTGCCCCGACGGAGACGAGTAAGAAGAGGACGACCCTGCCACCCTTCTCGCTGTCATTTATTTGTGCAAAATCTGAGCACAGGCTCCCAAAAAGCATGGCGGTGTTAAACCTAACTGACCATGTTGCGTTGCTCCTTGTGGTATGATACTTTTGGGAGATTCCCAAACGTGTTGTTATTGAAGGAATACATTTTCCAGCCTCGACACAGATCTTATGCTCAGTGAAGCTCTCATGTTAAAGCCACCTTGTTTCTTTGTCTCACCATGTGCATTTTGTTTACATTGTTCATATCCAGATGTCCATTCCTGCACCGGACAGCCGGAGACACAGAGCGACGCTACCACCTGCGCTACTATAAGACCGGCTCCTGTATTCATGAGACGGACGCGAAAGGGCACTGCAGTAAAAATGGCCCCCACTGTGCCTTTGCTCATGGCTCTCACGATTTGCGATGTCCCATCTACGATATTAGGTTCAAAAGAGCTTTCAGACAGAATAGATAGACTTTGTTTCCAACTATTAGGAATGGTACTGATGGAAATGTTTGTTCTGCAGGGAGGTCCAGGCTCTGGAGGCTCAGACTGGATCCAGTTTGATGGAGAGCGGAGTCGGGGATGGACAGTCCGGATTAGTGGCCAGCGCCGCTCTTATAGAGAAGACATTGTGCGAGGAGCCACGATGGCAGGGTGAGAACTATCATCTGATTTAATTATTCAGTTGTAAACAGTCAGTTGAGATATCATGACGAAAAGATCACATTCGAGATAACTGGTGCAGCTGGTTGCAGATATCATTTGTAGTGTCAAAAATATTGTATGTCTAAAGCCTGACCTCTCCAGATTTTGAGAGTACCTTAGGAGTGTTAAAAAAAAACCTCTGATCCCCTCGGTACGCATTGTGAACTTGTACAGCTGTTTATTTGTCTCTGTCTTATAGACACAAAGCTTTTTTCTTTCAACCTTTCTATCAACAGGTGGACTTTCCAAGAATTTCATGACTCGGTTCATAGGTTACTTGTTCTGTCAGGACCACTTGTCAAATGAGAGTTGATTAGATGATAGCATACAGTTAGTGTTGGCGGTATGGTTCTGTTCGGGGCAGGAATCCGCACGCCCGTCCGTGCGCATGCATGCACCGAGCGGGGACTGCAGCAACTAGAAAATAGAATAGACCCCCTATAACGGAACCATTGATCATGCATAGTTTTTTTTTTTTTTTTTTTAAGAGAGAGGGCGAGAGAGAGAAAATAAGTGGAGATTTAAGACGTAAACTGGTACAATGAACATGGGTTCCGGCATGGTGGAGTTGGGGTTGGAGGAGGGAGTTTAAGTCGCAGCAGCAGCGACGCGCTAGAAAGCGGCTCAATGAATGGGAATTTAAATGGTCGGGTAATATGGATGACGTAACCGGATTGATGCGCGTTGTGGACTGCTGATTAACAGCTGATGCACGCTTGACGACGTGGCCTGCCAGAACTAACGCCAAGCTTAATTTTTAGTTATTTGGGTTTCGAATTAAAGCAAATTCAAATGATCTCTGCAATCAACTATAATAATAATAATAATAATAATAATAATAATAATTATTATTATTATTATTATTATTATAATAATAATAACTTATAATCGCATAACTTTAATACGAGTGGATCGTAACTGTCTCTCCTTCCGCTGTCTGCAGATAACAGCTACGTGTTGTCACACTATAAGACCGAGCTCTGTAAAAAACCTCCTCGTCTCTGTCGCCAAGGTTACGCCTGCCCGTATTATCACAACAGCAAAGACCGCAGGCGCTGCCCTCACAAGCACAAATACAGGTACGTGGCAATACAGAATAAAAAAAAATGACATGATACCTGTCAATTAGTCACTAGTGACTAATTGACAGGTTTTAATTGACACAATTAGTTACCTGTCACTAGTGCTGTCAATTTATTTTTCATTTTATTTGTTACTGATGTATTTATTTCCCCACAGCAGTCATTTCTTGTCAGTTTCATACATTACACCATCTTTCTTCTCACCTCTTGAGTCAAGACACCAAACTACATGTGTTCACTATACAGGGTGAAACATAACAGCATCTGAGATTTAGCCACAGAAAAAGAGGGACCTCTGTACACAGCTGTTTGATATGAACCACGTGCAAATAATTTGGGTCCGCGTACGTTTCTGTTTCGTTCCTATTTCTGTTTGCTACCAAATGAAAAGCTAACTGCAGGAGCTTCAGGTGTAGCCGAGCTTGCATTTCAGTGAACACGCATGGCTCCTGTAAACATTTGTGCTGCTGAAATGTGCTTTTATTTTTAAGTATGTTTCATGTTTTATTAAAAAAAAAAGAATCAATCAGGGGAAGTGCGGGGACTGAGGTGGGAGTGCCCTTGAACCCCCCCAACTGCTCCAAGGGCACCACAGCACAAATGGCTGCCCACTGCTCCGGGTGTGTGTTCACGGTGTGTGTGTGTGTTCACTGCTGTGTGTGTGCACTTTGGATGGGTTAAATGCAGAGAACAAATTCTGAGTATGGGTCACTGTACTTAGCCGTATGTCACGTCACTTTCTTTTCTTCTTTAATTGTTTTTTTTTTTTTTTTTTTTTCTAATTTAATTGTTCGGTTTTTTTTTTAGACATTGTAGTTTCTTGACAAATTAGAAAGAGTTCAAATAGTTTGATCATGAACGTGATGTTTATACTTTGACATACTTTAACAACAGCAAGCACATCTTCAGAAATGTGTATGTGTGTGTGTGTATGTGTGCAGAGCCTTGCCGTGTCCCTCAGTGAAGCACAGTGATGAGTGGGGAGACCCGAGTAAGTGTGAAAGCGCCGAGAGCTGTCAGTACTGTCACACACGCACCGAGCAGCAGTTCCACCCTGAGGTACTGTACACCAGTCCTAGTGAAAACATTACATGACATCATTTACAGACATTATCGTAGAAGACGTTCACAGCATAGCGGTCACCTTATGTCTGTGTCGTTTGTCTGCTTTTCCTATGCTAGCTGTGTCGCTCATTTCAGAGATTAAGAAGGATCTCGATATATGTGTGAATAGACTGATATGGGCAGAAGTGCATCAAAACGTATTATCCTAGAGAACACATTACACCCCGGTGCTAATGTCCTTGTGATTGTTTTTAACCTGTCTAACAAGCTCTGGTTCTCTGTGCAGATCTACAAATCCAGCAAATGCAACGATATGCAGCAGAGTGGCAGCTGCCCCAGAGGGCCGTTCTGCGCTTTCGCCCACCTCGAGAGTAAGAACTCATCATTACACCAGTTACATCCTGAGCAGTGTATGTGTGTGTGTGTGTAAAGGTGTCGCAGCGACTAGAGAGGATTTGGTGTCAGTGAGGGCTGAGAACATTTGGCTACATAAGTGACAGATGTAGACGTGTCCAGAGACGTGATAAAACTGAGAAAAGTTTGAACTGTGCGAGACGATGCAGCGACTCCCAAAGACTGCCGTCTACAATGTGATGTAATGTAAACGAGACTGTGAACGTAGCTTGGCGTCACTAAGAGGTGGTCAGTCTATAGGGAACCATCGTCTGCAACCCTTCGTGTCTTTACCTCAGGTGTCGCACATCCAAAAAAAAAAATATGATCTCATAAATAAATGAGACCTTATGTATACTGATGATAAAAATTTGTGTGTGTGTGTGTCTGTGGTGTGTGTGTGTGTGTCTGTGTCTGTGGTGTGTGTGTGTGTCTGTCTGTCTGTGGTCTGTGTGTGTGTCTTCCTGTCTGTACGTCTGTGTGTGTGTGTCTGTGGTGTGTGTGTGTCTGTGGTGTGTGTGTCTGTCTGTGGTGTGTGTGTGTGTGTGTCTGTGGTGGGTGTGTGTCTGTCTGTCTGTGGTCTGTCTGTGTGTATCTGTGGTCTGTGTGTGTGTGTGTCTTCCTGTCTGTACGTCTGTGTGTGTGTCTGTGTATGTGTGCATGCACGCTTTAACCTCCAGAAGCAAGTGTGAGCGAGGATCAGACTTTCCCAGAGTTTAGCTCTTCTCCCTCCTCAGCCCTCACTTCAGCAATCACAGACAACCCAGAGCAAAGCCTTCTGGGAAGGATTCTGTTTGAGGAGACCTCCATTTTGGATCCCCTCACTTCCATCTGGGCTGGAGAGGGGGGTTATGGGAAAGCGCCCGGCTTTGAACGGGAGGATCAGGTACGATTATCTGTTCCTAATTTTCTAAAACATATATATATATAAAGTAATTGCTTGTCAAGTCCTATGAATTTTTTGGCTGCAAATTTACATACACGTATAGACTCTGTCCACTTTATTAGGAACATCTGAGCATTCATATCGTATTGCAATTTTTCTATCATTAGGCAGCAGCACAGTGCATAAAATCATAGAAACAGGTCATGATCCAATCTTAGACTTGTATTTAAACATTTTTATTTTTCCTTAATAAGCAAGGAAAAACTCCCCGAGATGTCATGAGGAAGAAACCTTCAGAGGAACCCGACTCAAAAAGGAAACACTTCCTCATTTGGGTGACACCAAAGAGTCTGGTTATTAATCCTTTAACCACCGGAGAGTGTGAATTATAGTGTCATAAACTATCTTGATTATAAATAATGTCCTTTCTACAGTCGTTTAACCGGGAGCTCCTGAGCAACTCGTGAATTATAAGTTCGTTATGAATTCAACACTTCATTCCTTCATCCTTCACTCCATCAGAATGTTATTTTTTGCTTGAAAGCTTATGTTTAAAGAGTGAAGTGAAAGTGACGTGACATACGGCTAAGTACGGCTAAGTACGGTGACCCTTACTCAGAATTCGTTCTCTGCGTTTTACCCATCCAAAGTGCACACACACAGCAGTGAACACACACACACACACCGTGAACACACACCCAGCGCAGAGAGGCATTAGCATAGCTGCGGTTCAAAATATTAGCAAGATGATAATGTGCATTCGATCAGATGTACTGGAGCATCAGGGCATGGGATGTATTATGTCAGGTACTTTATCCCTTCTGTTAGCTCTGGCCCTGTTTCCACAGAGCCGTCACTCACTCAGGGTGTTTTGCTTTTCACACCATTCTGGGTACTCTAGATATGGGGTCAGAATTGTTTTGTTCTTCTGAATAAATATACCATGATCCACAAATATAAAGAGTTTCACAAATATTTTTTAAATCGACAAATGCACAATAAGCAAACCGTAAATATATGTTACAAATTTCACAAAAACAAATGAAATTCACAAATAAATAAAATGTGATTTGCAAATAAAAAAAATATTTATAAATATATATTTAATTGTATTTATTTGTGAATTGCTTCCTGCTCATTTGTGAATCGTGTTCTGTGCAATTGTGAATCACGGCACACATTTGTGAATCGCGTTCTGTGCATTTGGATTTGAAACATTTCTAACGTCAAGACGTGCACAAGAATCCACAAATAGGTGGACTCCGCCCACCGTCTACTCCAGCCAATCGGACAACGGTCTCGTGGCGCTGACCAATCGTGGCACGGTCTACCTCCAACCAATCACGTTCCACGATTGGTCAGCGCCACAAGACCGTTGGTACCTGCTAAATGCCATAAATCGATATGTTTTATGCCATAAATGCTATAAATCTAAATGCTTCTTTTCAGCATAGGTCTAAATCATTACACCACCTATGCATTAAGGATGTAATAACTACATATTATAGTGAACTAATCCCTGCTAATTGGCATTATTGAGGGATTTTATTTTCTACTTCTGAATTCTCTTAAACCATGTTGAGTCAAACTTCCCTTTTTGAATACTGAGCAGGAAGAGTTAGTAAAAAATGTTATTGTTGACAAGATTATTGATATTAGAGGTAATTTTTAAGGTTCTTCCTCTTGTGTAGATTTTTCCTCTTATTCCCAATGATACATGTTGACATGGTCTACCTCCAACCAATCACGTGCCACGGTTGGTCAGCGCCACGAGACCGTTGTCCGATTGGCTGGAGTAGACGGTGGGCGGAGTCCACCTATTTGTGGATTCTTGTGCACGTCTTGACGTTAGAAATGTTTCAAATCCACAAATGCACAGAACGCGATTCACAAATGAGCAGGAAGCAATTCACAAATAAATACAATTGAATATATTTATAAATATTTTTTTTTATTTGCAAATCACATTTTATTTATTTGTGAATTTCATTTCTTTTTGTAATATTTGTAACATATATTTACGGTTTGCTTATTGTGCATTTGTTGATTTAAAAAATATTTGTGAAACTCTTTATATTTATTTGTGGATCATAGTATATTTATTCAGAATAAGGAAACAATTCTGACCCGATATCTAGAGATTGTTGTATGTGAAAATCTCAGGAGTTTCTAAAATACTCCACGCAGACAGTGGAACACGTTAGAGTTAAACTTTTAACTGAGTCACTTGACCCGTACCTATAAGACTTTATGCATTGTGCCACATGCTTGGTCGTTTGGGTAACTGCATAAATAAGCAAGTGTTCCTATTAAAGTGGACGGCGAGTCGATGAGCCATTCTATCCTTAGCATGGAATTTTTCGAATTCCTGTATAAGAAAAAAAAATTAAAGAATCAAAATCTTTGTATTATTTGTATTTCTACTTTGTTGTTTCATTTTTTTTTCTTAGGCAAAACAGAAGACGTATGCAATGGAACATCGCAATAGAGAAATTGGTTTACATAGCAAGCCGGTACTATTATGGTTGTTTTTTTTTTGTTTGTTTGTTTATTTTTTACTATTTTTTCACAATTTAAAAATTAGTTTCTTTATAAATTATTTCTACATTTATTTTGTTCATAATTAATAATATTACTATGGGCCTTTTTACATCTGGTGACTTCATGTGTTTTCTCTGATCCGATAGTTATCTGATTTGTTAAAACTGTTCCATTTACATTAGGCCACATAAATGCGTCCTGGTGAATCGGATATCGATCCCATCTTTCTACTCCCGCCCAAAATGCTAATATATTTTACCTCATTTTCGGGGTAATTGAAATGGAACACGCTTTGGTGTATGCGGCTTTCAGAACGCAATCAAAAAGAAGACGGAAAAACTCGTTACAACATTTACTGTTTGCTGCATTTTCGCTGGCGGCAGCAGCGCGTTTTAAGACCCGACAAGACACCTGGGTGAAAGATCACCTGCGAGTGAACAACCACATTCATTTACACCTGTCCAGTTTCATCTGAAATGCGTCCCAGACCACCTCCTGAAGGGGTTTGTACCATCGGATTTATATCCGTCTTGAAACTGATTCGGAGGGCATTTAGACCTGGTCTTTTTACCATCAGATAGCCATTAGATCACAGAAAACACATGAAGTGACTAGGTGTAAAAAGCCCCTATGGAAACCAGTAGTAGGAGCACTTACTGACAAGTTCACAGAACAGCGACTGGTCAACTTGCAGAGATGAAATTACTGTATATATGAACGTAGCATTACTTTGCTGTATGTTTTCTAAAGTAAACAGTGGTATGTTTTTTGAATCTGCTGTTGTAGGAGCTGTCTGTGTACTTACCAGTGGGCAGCCCCCTCAGCCTCTCATCCAGTGTGCCCTCTAGCCTGGCAGCGACTCCCCCAAGCCCCGCCCCTTCTTCTAGCATGAATGCCAACGCGTTGCCGTTCTACCCCACCAGCGACACCGTGGAATCTGTAGTAGGTCAGTGCACGTCAGAGAGCGTGGTGAAAATAGTCGGTACTTCTGGTATTTAACCAACATGTGTGTTAGAAAGGCTCTTATTATGAATAATGTTTGTCTTCTAGCTCACTACCATTTCTCCTATTCATCACATCCTTCTTCAGTCCATTTGTGCTGTGTTCTCAGAATCTGCTTTTTTTTTCCCCCTCTTTCTTAAAGCTAACGTTTTGAATCAGATGTTCGGGCTGTAGAATACGTAGACATCATCCTCCTTTCCTGTTATTTATTAGAAGCTGATTCCTAAAGCCGCTAAACTGCTCTGCTTAAATTTCCCCTATATTCACATTTAACATCGTGCTAATTAAAGGCAGCGTCTCCGTTGTTTGAAAGCCAATGTCGACATCTGAAATCACCAAAACAAACACGCCCCTAACCCAAATGGGTCCCACCCCTGTATTGATAGCTCCGCCCACACATACATAGGTAACCCAGGCAACTAACGGAAAGAAATGTGTCTTTATCATAGCTGAAGGGAAGAACAATACGATTGCAGATAAACAAACAAGCAAAAATGACACACAAGCATAATGATGTAAAGGACAAAGGCATATATTAGTTCTGTGTAACAAAGCAAAACCAACGTTACTCACCTATCGAGGAGGAAAAAAGCGCCTCGGCGTCTTAAGTAAAGTCGGCCACATATTCACAGCTTGGAGTTTCCCGAGTCAATAATTCCTGAGCTAAACGCTGTTACTACACAAAACACGGTTGTAGCTGCCTCTCTACATTACTACGATAGAAAAGAGGTGTTATTTGTGTAGTAACAGCGTTTAGCTCAGGAGTTATTGACTCGGGAAACTCCAACCTGTGAATATGTGGCCAACTTCCTGCTCCTTCAGTTCTCTCCAGCGCTGGAAAGCTGATCCTATATTAACACGTCCTACTTCTTGCTTATCGTAAGCCTTTCTTCTCTTTCTTTCTTTGTTTTTATTCTCCATGTCAATGTTAAAACCGCTTTCTGCTAATGTAACACATGCACACTGAACACTCTCTCCGCTGCATATTGACAAGCCTCTTTCTACTCATTGGCTACAAGTTTGTTTTGATTTTTGTTTTGATTTTTGTTTATTATCGGCCCGACTCGGTTTTCTGAAGCATTTTTCAAAAATCAGAGATACCCTGCCTTTAAATAATAAGCTTACAGATAAACCACTCGTTGGCTGTAGGAAAATAATCAATTGACAGGATAGCGTGATGTGACCCCTGTCGGATTCTATCCATCGTTTTTATAGCAGCAATATTTCAATGACTGACTCTAGTAGTACACTTTTATACTGTAGCTACGTTTAATGTTGTGGAACATCTGTGAGAAAACTGGACAATCAAAAGCTTCACTCCACACAAACCCTGTTAAAAGCACAAGCTCCTCCATCAATAAGAAAGTGCTGACAGTGGAGACTCATTCCCTAAATGCTAAATAAATGTCTCTTCAGAAAACCTCACAATATCAACCTGTATTTAAAGGTGGGGTGCACGATGTTTGAAAGCCAATGTTGACATTTGAAATCACCAAAACAAACACGCCCCTAACCCAAATGGGGGTCAGCCCTGTTTTGATAGCACTGCCCCACACATACATACGCAACCCATGCAACTATTATGGCGGAACCTGCTGGGGCAGTTGACCGAAGGTATATTTTTATCAATAAATGAACTCGATGAATAATACAAATGTGTTTTTGTAGTACTGTGTGTTGTGCCGTGAAAGGTTTATCTCCGTTTTACACGGAAGGCGACGTTCAACACCTAGAACCCGAGGCAGAGGTAACGGCAGGTATCCGCCATGTCAGTGTCTCATTAGCTTTTGGCTAACATCACACATGTGCACTGAACACTGTCTCGCCGCATATTGACAAGACACACCCCTTTCTGCTCATTGGCTACACGTTTGTTTTGTTAGTCGGCCCGACTCAGTTTTCTGAAGCATTTTTCAAACATCGTGCTCCCCACCTTTAATTATTTTTAACATTGACATTTTTTAAAATGTCTGTACATATTTTGTCTTTATTATTAGGGTTAGATTTTGTCATTCATCATTAATAAATGTGTCGCGTAAATAAAGCGTCACTACCGAAATGCATTAATATGCATAAAGCTGACGACGAACTCAGGGCAGGTTTGAGGATTCAGCAGTGATGGCTTTAAGGAGGTGTTTTTTTTGTGTCTCTCCTTTGATCAGAGTCTGCACTAGATGATCTGGACCTGAACGCGTTTGGAGTGTCGGCATTGGAGAAAAGTCTGGATGGCAGCTCCGCGTCCAGCATGGGACTCATGTTAGGTTAGCATTCACGCTTCTTCGATAAAATGCTAACACGGATAATACTGAAGGTTCCTCATATACGTGTTAACCTATTGAGTTACATTAAAACTCACATTGAGTTCTGTCGGTCTGAACAGGAGGAAGTCAGCTTCAGAGTTCGGCTCCTGTCAACATCCCTGGATCGTTCAGCAGCCCCTCCCCTTTCCGATCCGCCTCTCCCTCTCCTCCAATCAGAGCTCACGCTTCTCCATTTCTGTCTGCCCAGTTACCACCACCCACGCAGTCCGAGAGCAGCTTTTTGGGACCTTCTCATAGTTCTTTAGGTTTGTATACTTTGGATGAATGTAGTGCGTTAGTGTCGGTTATATTTCCGTTACACCTCAATGCTGTTGAATTCTTGCCTCTGATTGGTCAGGAGGTATTGATTAATTTTCTATAACAGCAGCTCAGATTAGTAACAGTAACAGCACAAATTTCAGCTTACAATAAAGCCATAAAAATGAAATGAAGTTG
>NC_062525.1:5569432-5574432 GCF_022655615.1 Tachysurus fulvidraco
GAATGTTGCATAACTCTACACTAAAGTAACCGCTACAACGTGGATTCAAAATTGATTGACAGGTCTGTTTCAATGAAAATTAGCTTACTGCCAGCCACACGATTTCTCAAGCGGTCTTGGCAAATAGAGGAGCGATTTGAAAAGGACTCGAGTTGATGCACACACGCGAGATACAGTCTTCTCGGGTCCGTTCGGTAAAAACACATTTATTTTAAATTACCCGAGACCCGATGCCGCTATTATTAGACCCCACCCGTGTCCGAGGCACACGTGGAACTTTTACACCCGAACCCGCTCGGGTCTCGGGTCGGACCTCGGGTTTTCGGATATAAGTGGACCTGTGAAGACGTCTACATCACAGTATCTGTGTTTGATGCAGAATGGGGACGAGTTATCATAGTGAAGTGACTAAACTCCAGTTTATGCAAAATATCCAATATATTTAGCCATCAAACCTGCTGAATAGCTGGACGACTATCTTTAGTTAAGCGTTTGAATATTTTGAGTTTGGCTGCTGTTTAATAAATCTGTGAGAACCGCAACTGACCAAGTCGAGACTCGGACTCGTGTCGAGCATCGACCATGCGATAACCATGCAATCTAGTTTTCCTAATTTAGCGAGAATACGTAGGTCTATTTCCAAATTGTTTGCTCACTCTCGTGTGGCATGCGTAACGACCGATCGTTATCGTGTATAGCAGGTCATATATAAGTCATAGACCACCATTTTGTTCGTTCGTTCGTTCATAAATATCTATAGGCAAACAATAACCATAGGAAAACGTACAGAATATAACCGCATTTAAATTCAAACGGCCGTGTAGTACTTATCAATGCAGGTCCAAATTACATATAAAATATTTATTCATTCGTGTATTCATATTCACAACAGTAAGATGCTATCTAAAGATCTCCCAGGTATGTTCTATAGTTTAATTTTATTCTATTCTATTCCTGGCTGGAATAATTTAATACAGTATAGCTGTTTGACTGAAAATAAAAGGATCAAGACCATAGTTGTGTACATATTTTATCTCATAATGCATTTTTTTTTTTAAATAAATTAATCATTTGGGGGGGGGGGGGGGGGCACGGTGGCTTAGTGGTTAGCACGTTCGCCTCACACTCCATGGCTGGGGGTTCGATTCCCACCTCCGCCTTGTGTGTGTGGAGTTTGCATGTTCTCCCCGTGCCTCGGGGGTTTCCTCTGGGTACTCCGGTTTCCTCCCCCGGTCCAAAGACATGCATGGTAGGTTGATTGGCATCTCTGGAAAATTGTCCGTAGTGTGTGAGTGTGTGAGTGAATGAGAGTGTGTGTGTGATGGGTTGGGACTCCGGCCAGGGTGTATCCTGCCTCGTTGCCCGATAATGTCTGAGATAGGCACAGGCTCCCCGTGACCCGAGAAGTTTGGATAAGCGGTAGAAAATTAATTAATTGATCAATCAATCATTTGCTGTTAGAAAGTTATTAATGACCCAGTTGTGTAATTCAACCAATCAATTAAAAAATTATTTTCCAATAAGAGAGACAGAGCGAGAGAGTTCACAACTCCTCTATTTCCTCCTATCAGATTTGAGAATCCATCACTGTTCATTATTACTCCATGTTCAGAGTTTCAGCACCTGTAAAAATTCAGATTCGCTCGTACGCAGCTCTGATATCGGTATCGTATCACATCAGGAACACTCAGTGCATCTCTGTTTTAATGAATACTTACGATATGCAGAATCCGTCTACACAGATCTCGGATTTCATTCGAAATCCCGCTCGAAACGTCTTCACTACAAAAAGCTGTTATCTTACGCCTTGAAGCTTTTTTCTGATTCGTTTCGGTATTCGGTGTGGACAGGTGTCTAATAGTGAAGTTTGAATTTTAGCTTCTTTTATTATCGATTATTATCGTGCGCACTGACTCGAGTACGGCGGAGATCCGTGAGACTTCACAGCCAGGTGAAGGGCTGCTACACAGAGTAGTGTGTTCTCACTGATAAGGTTTTATTCAGCTCCTCAGGAAGGAGATCAGCAGCCGGTGAGACGGAATCACGCTGGAGCTGTGCAGAGTTTACATTTGACTCCTTTTTAAGCTTTTCAGATCAGAGCTTCACTGTAAGGTCTGTAATCGTCTGCTCCAAACCGTTCAGTATTGCATTCTGTTTTTCTACAAAACAATAAACAAATGTATATTTTTTGATTAACACGTCTCAGTCATCTATGTTCATATTATATTATATATATATATAGCAGAGATGGGGGACTCGAGTCATATGACTTGACTCGAGTCAGACTTAAGTCGCAAATTTGAGACTTGCTTGACAAATATTAAAAAAAAAGACTCGACTTTGACTTGACATTCATGACTTGAGACTTGACTTGGACTTGCGCTAAATGACTCGGAGATGGGGGACTCGAGTCAGACTTAAGTCGCAAATTTGAGACTTGCATAACAAATATTAAAAAAAAGACTCGACTTGACATTCATGCCTTGAGACGCACGTGTGACTTACTCCCACCTCTTTCTTTATTTATTTATTTATTTATTTATTTATTTATTTATTTATTTATTTATTTCAGAAGTGTACCATTTGTTTTCAACACACAAGTTTCAGAACATTTCCACATTTATTCCTGTTTATTCCAAAAGAAATGCTTCAGTTAATCTCTCTCTATATATATAATATTTATTTAATCTTTTTTTTTTTACATGCAGAATTAAAATGTACAAAGCAGAGGCGTTCCAGGAACCAGTTTTAAAATAACTTGAAGCATGTTCTAGAAAATAAACACGTAAAACACCAAAATAAAACATTTCCCAGATAAATACAGAAGAATCGTGACAGGCGATGGTTTCTCGTCTCTACTCCTTCATCGCTTCTTGAGATTTGCGCTCTCGCTGTTTGCGCAGTTTGACGAAGGCCTGAGCTTCACGCTCGCCCTTTCTGCCCTCGAGCATCTTCAGGTTTAAGTCACCTGTAAAACACCCAGAGGAAATATAAGCTCACTATCATTTTATCATAATAATAATCGTTTGATTGTCAAGCACTTCATCTTGAAAAATGTTTTTTGGCCTTTTAATATTTCTAGATTTTTTTTTTAGCAGCTCCTTTTAAAACCATGCATTTCTTTATTTTTCTAAAAATGGATTAATAATGAATTCACTTTAGATAAGTCACTTTAATGCAGCAATGTTCAATTATTAGCAAATAATGTAGTGAATATTGAAAAGTAAAATAAAATAAAATAAACATACGCAAACGTCACACTTTAGGATTCTTTGGAAGGTTAATGTTTCTCTCTTTTGGGCAAAATATAATGTTTCCTGCCAGAGATTTTCCCTCTAAGTGTAGGCTTATTCTTGCGGTTAAATAAGTATGTATTAAAAAGCCTACGATTGAATGAAAAAAGAAAGAAAAAACATCTAGAAAGAGGATAAAAATGTTTGAAAAAATGAGGGGAGAATGTTTAAAGACTTATGGGTGAAAAATTAAAAAAAAAAAAAATTAGAGTAAAAACTCTCCATCCTTCGGAATTAAATTGATATCAGAATTAAATTGATTACTGACTTTAAATACAAACGACGTGTTTGTTTTACATCTTAAATATTCATGATTTACAAAAGCATCCCTTAAAACTAATGCCCTTATTTTACATTTACATTAAAGGGTGCAAGTGTAATTAGAAGTGTTTTTGGGTTCATTGCAGCGCTGCTTTAAAAATCTAAACGCTCTTGTGTTGTAGAAATGATTAGACATTACTGTAAATAATATAATGAATGTCCAAAATGAATCTCTGACAAGTCTTAGTTCCTTATTTTATTTGTTTGTACAAATTTAAAATAACACTGAAGGTGTCCTATTCAGAGCTTCTTTTTTTTTTTCAGCTGTGTTTTATGCCCCTTTCCATCCCGACGTGTGCATTATCCCAGTTATCTGTAATCTGCCTCCTTTCGCATACATGACCTTACTTATGCCCATGATTGGCAACTGTTCCTGTGATTGGCAGGTGAGAGAGGGTATTCCATTTCTGCTCACATTCTGTAGCAAGGCCAATTTTGCTTTCCTAGACTCCCATCTATAGATTTATGTTTAACCAGGATTTGAAATCTCCAGAGGATAATCTTCCATGTCTGGGAATCAGGAGCCTGAGTTTCAAGTTTACTCATTATGCATTCTCCAGATAATTAATGTAAGGCAATGTAGCTGCCGGTAAAAAGTCGTCAGTGTATAATGTTTTGGGGTAAAAACAGAAACTCTTACTGTTTGGTTTGGGGTGCATCAGAGGGAGGCGGATCTGCGCAGGGGCAGGGTCAGAGCCTCCTCCTCCTGCAACTCCAGGCACCGCCTTCAGAGAAAGAAACGCCTCTCCTTCGAAGTCGTCGCTGCGCAGTGCATCATAGTCCAGCACCGTCACCACCAGGCACGCGCCAGCTGACTGGCACTGCTCTAAAGAAACAGCACTGCACCCCCCCGGCACCACAGGAGGACAATTACCACCACGAGCACTTAACCAACACTCACCCACAGTCCACACAGAACTACAGTGGTCAATTAAAATGTACTAAAGAAATCTATATAAAACTGTTAACTGCAGCGTACTCTCTCAACCGTATTTAAATTCCTCTTCTTCTCCTGTTTCCATGTTCAGCACTGAATGTCTCTGTCGTATGACAGTAGACACTCTGTGTTTTAAAAATATCTAGTTTTCCATAAGTATTTCTGTTTTTACATAGCCTGCTAGGGGCAGTACTGTATATTCATAGAAATACAAATGTTTCTATCTATTCTACCAATTTCTGTTCTCTGAGATGCCCCAAGTGCTTGTTCATAAGCAGCTCAGATTTGAAGGTATCATCTCGACCGGTCCTACCATCTCTCAGGGTAAGAGGTAGACATACAACAAGACTCTTTTCTGTTCTGGCACCGAGGTGGTGTAGTGAAGTTCCCCAAGGTGTCTGAACAGCAGAGTCACTGGATATCTTCAAATGACGGTTGAAGACCTTCAT